>NC_134884.1:15968926-15983926 GCF_041734735.1 Babylonia areolata
TATGTCATCCTTTTCTAAATACCACAATTTTTGTCTTTTCAACGTTCACTGTAAGTTTAAGAGTTTTGGCAGTATTGCTAAGTACATCTAACTGACACTGAAGACCTACGACCGTATCAGAAAACAGAATGACATCATCCGCAAAAAGTAGAATGAGAATCTGAATGGTATCAGGAGAAAGAGTTATACCATGTCTGCCTTGTTGCATAACTTCATCGGCAAGTTAATTAATTAAGAATGAAAATAAAATTGGACTGCAATTGTCACCTTGCTTTAAGCCTCTTGGGCACAGAAACGGTTCGGTCATAATCATTATTCACTTGCACTCCCGCTTTCACAACCGCATACATAGTCTTTATCGCTCTGCACATTTTCCCATGAATGCCGTTTTTGTGCAACACTAGCCAGAGATGATTCCTATCAACGAAATCGAATGCCTTTTTGAAATCAATAAAGGCGACATATAATTTGCTTTTGTACTAAGGCAAGTAATGTGAAAATGTGGTAAACAGTAACCTTTTCTAAACCCCGTTTGTAACTCATTCAATATAGCATCTTCCTCAACCCATGCAGTTAGACGCTTATTCAGAATGAAAGTATATAAGCGAGAGAGAGAGAGAGAGAGAGAGAGAGAGAGAGAGAGAGAGAGAGAGAGACAGCAGCAATGCATATCAGCTAAAGCTGCTCAGAGAAGAGGAGACTGATTCTTTTCCCCTCCCTCTTCCTTTTTTTTCTTCTTTTGTGGTAGCTTTATCAGAGCCATTCCTTGAAGGTTAATCAAGACATGCCACCAAACGTCACCCAGAACGACAGGGGTGGGGGGACTGATGTAGAGCGGCAGTCAGTCAGCACTCAGAAATGACAGGACACATGATTGAATGAAGGCAACATCCCATGGCCCACCAACGTGGACGGGCCAGAGACTGAAAGCAGAAGATCCGCCACAAAAGCCGCCGAGATAAGATAATATGTCTTTTGGGAGAAGGCAGAAAAAGAAACAGTTGCCATTTCGCCCTGAAGCCCAGGTCCCTTCCACGTTCCCCTTTTTACAGCCTCCATGGTGGCGGCTGGGCCGGAGATCCGACATAAGCCGTCTGCCCAGTGACCGGGTATCAGGAGATTAACCCTTCCCCTATGGAAAGCGGTGCCCCGGGCTTTCCTCAACCACCATGCACAATGAGCTATCCCTCTGAAAGGAGAGGGAAACAGAACCGATCTATTTGGAAGATTGCTTTCCTGGTTTTTGCCCTTTGTCTCTCTCGTGGCTTTGTAGAGCGAGCTGCCGGGATAAGATGTGTTTTGGGTGAAGGCAGAAAGAATAGCGTAACAAACACCTAGTTTGGTTCTGAAACCCAGTTTCCTTTCGCATTTCGTTATCCAGTGTGCGTGGTTTCTGGTTTTTAACTGGGATCGTTCTCTTCTTTCGTTCGTTTTATTGTGCTTACTCTGATTTCTGCTAAATGTGTCTTTGTGAGAGGAGAGAAAAGAGGGGTCGTGGATGGCTAGGTCCAAAGCCTTGTCTCCTTTTTTTTTTTTTTCAAATGTCATTGTGCGCGTGTTGTCTGATAGCATAGCGTTATATACTGGAAAGGACTGCATCATTAAATGTAGCCCTCAAAAGACCTTACACACAGTTTCCATCAAAATCCCTTCACCTGTTTTGCATGATAACAGTTAGTACATTTATGAAACTTCACGCGACGAAACCAAGCTGCCCTCAGCCCCACAACCTCCCTCTTCCCTCTCTCCCTCTCTTCTCCACCCTCTCCACCTTTCCTAGCGCCCTGTCTCTCCTCCTCAGTTTCACAGGCCACCATGCATGCACCACAGTATCTTTGCGGTGCAGGCCCAAGGGACTGACAGAAGGACTGAAACAAAGCGGCGCCTTAATGGAGACGAACAAGTGTCTGATGGCACAGTCACCAGAGCCACAGTGGGCAGGGATGGAAGGAAGTATGGGGAGCGGGGGTCGGTGGGAGGGGTGGTGGTTGGGGGGGGGGTCGGAAGGAAAACCTGTCTGCCGATGCCACCGTTGCTGCAGTTTACTTTCCATCCTTTCCCCCTCCACTGAGACCGCCTGCTACGTAATTGATACAAAGTACCTTTCTCGCACTGTTAGACAGACAGACAAAGGGAGAGAGAGAGAGAGAGTAAACTTTAGCGCGAAAAAGTTTATACTTTCAACTTTTTTTCAAGTCAGCGTATGTGGTGGAATTTTAGCATGTGTGTGTGTGTGTGTGTGTGCGCGCGCGCGCGCGATTGCAGGTATATACAAGCACACGGCAGAGACGAAATTGCATCAGAATGACAAAGCCATAGCAATGGTGAGAGTGAGAGAGGGAGTGAGACACACAGCTACACAGACAGACAGAGAGACAGAGAAACAGAGTGAATACTGAACACTGAAATGTTTTAATGTCATCAGCTGAAAAGCTCTGGTGACATAGTAGGTAATAATCTGAACAAAATGGTGCAAAATGTATAAAATGGAACAGAAAGAAGAAGAAGACGAAAAAAAAGAACTAATAAGAGATTTGCGACACTTTGGCACTTTGTCATTAGCTTACAGTACATGTGACAGGGGGGTAATGTGCCTTTTTTCAGTCGTATGTCTCCAAGGGTTGGACAGTACACAGAAAACATAGTACAGATAAATCATATAATAAATATTTACGCACGTAACATCGACACACATCATATCAATACAAACACATACTAAAGTACATATAAATCCTGATATAATTATTTATACCTCAGCATCGAAACCCATCATATCAATACGAACACATCAAATAATTACAATGTCGAGATTGACCATCCAAATGTGGAGTGATGGCCTAGAGGTAACGCGTCCGCCTAGGAAGCTAGAGAATCTGAGCGCGCTGGTTCGAATCACGGCTCAGCCGCCGATATTTTCTTCCTCTCGCCTAGACCTTGAGTGGTGGTCTGGACGCTAGTCATTCGGATGAGACGATAAACCGAGGTCCCGTGTGCTGCATGCACTTAGCGCACGTAAAAGAACCCACGGCAACAAAAAGGTTGTTCCTAGCAAAATTCTGTAGAAAAATCCACTTCGATAGGAAAAACAAATAAATCTGCACGCAGCAGGAAAAAATACAAAAAAAGGGTGGCGCTGTAGTATAGCGACGCGCTCTCCCTAAGGAGAGCAGCCCGAATTTCACACACAAAAATCTGTTGTGATACAAAAAAAAAAAGAAAAGAGAAATACAAAAGTAACCCTTCCTTTTTATCTAGGCTTTTTTCCTCATAGAACCCATACTAATTCTTAATTGATTGATAAGTATTTGTATCGATGATGGACATTTTCCGTATATTTACTGCTTCAGATACATATTTTGCAAGTGAAGGTATCATATCTTCATTTTCTGTCATCAGTACGCCGAACAAATCTTTTCACTGCGCAGGAGCTGTATTGAAAATGGTACAGTTTGTTTTTTTGCAGTTCATCGTATCTTTTGCAGTTAAATATAAAATGATTTCCATCTTCTGGGCTTTCGCCACAGAGAGAGAGAGAGAGAGAGAGAGAGAGAGAGGAGAGAGAGAGAGGAGAGAGAGAATAAGCAATGCATGTCAATTGTTTCTTCTTCTTCTTCTGCAATGGCCCACCTATGAACCACCATCAGTGCACACCATAGGACATGGCATCACACTACATTACTGTCTACCCAAAACCACACACACACTGAGATCCACAGCCAACCAGTCAGCCAGAACTCAGCAATGACAAGACTCTCAATCAAATCCAGGGAAACCTCATGGGCTCAACGATGTGGACGGGGCCCGAGATGACACAGAGATCCGACACAAGATGTTTTTTTCCCAGTAACTCGGCATCAAGAGTTGACCCCCCGAAGCTGTGAAAAGCGATGCCGCTTGGCTTTTCTCAATGCCCTATTTGGGAATGAAAGAAAATTTTATTTTGTTTTATCTTATTTTATTATTATTATTATTATTTTTGTTGTTTTTTTTGGGGGGAGGGGGTATTTTTCTTCTACTTTATTTACTTTATTTTATTTTTATTTTATTTTATTTTATTGATTGATTGATTGTTTATCTATTTACTTATTCATTTATATATATATATATATATATATATATATATATATTTTTTTTTTTTTTTTTTTTTTTTTTTTTTTTTTAAATATCATCTTTTTTTTTTCTTCTTTTTTTTCTCAAGACTTGACTAAGCGTGTTGGGGGTTACGCTGCTGGTCAGGCATCTGCTTGGCAGATGTGGTGTAGCGTATAATTATGGATTTGACCGAACGCAGTGACGCCTCCTTCAGCTACTGATACTGATACTGACACTGACGCTGACCCGTCCAAGCGGAAGGAGAGTGAAACAGAAGCGATCTGTTCTGAAGACTGCTTCTCACAGTTTGTGCTCTGTCTCCCTGGCGACCTTTGGGGGGAGGGCCTAGGGATAAGATAAGACTTTGTGAGGAGAGTGCAAAGAAAGGTAGCTGGCGTTTGGTTTAGAAGCCCTGTCTCCTTTCTCCCTCCCTCTCTCTCTCTCTCTCTCTGTTGCGTGTATGGCGGTTGGTTTAGGCTGGGTAGCTACCCGTTTCGTTCATCGGTCCCTGTATCCGCCCCCCCCCCGCCCTCTACCCCACCACCCCTATCATCTTCACTGCATCTTCTCTGCTGTGTTCTGTTCTCCGCGCGCAAATATGAACTTGGTACATGTTCTCTGTTGTTGGTATAACAGTCGTTTTTGTTCTTTCATGTGCGAGTCGTTATAGTCAAATGCATAAATGTGTGTATATATTTTATGCCTGTGCGAGCAGTGTGTGTGTGTGTGTGTGTGTGTGTGTGTGTGTGTGTGTGTGTGTGTGTGTGATATCCAGAGCGAGCGAGAGAGAGAGAGAGAGGAATGGAGGGGATCAAGATATGACAACTACAGCTGTCAGAAAAAAAAAGAGAATGAATTAATATGTTCATCTTCTTTGTTCTTTTGTGCCAGGCTGATCACAGCCAGGGACATTGTTCACACATATACCACTGCCACGAGGCATCACTATGATATTAAGTCATTATTTTCCAATGTCCAAAACGTCATGGGAGATGTGCAACCAGCAGCCAGTCAGGTCTCAGAAACGACAAGAGTCACGACAAACTCCAGAAAAACACCCTTGTGCCCAGGAAAGTGGTTTGGCCAGACAGAAGACTTTTGCGGAGTGACAGCATCAAGGGATTGCTCCCCCCCCCCAATTCACCCCCCTCCCCCCCTGCCACACACACACACACAGAGTCAAAGCAATGCCCACGGCTTTCCTCGACCACTCTTCAGACTGACCCGTCTGACTGAAAGGAGAGTGAAACAGAAGCGATCTATTTTGAAGATTGCTTCTCCGGTATGTGCTCTATCTCCCTGATGGCTTTGGGAAGCCGCCGGGATAAGATGATGTCTTTTGAGGAAAAAAGCGAGGGTAGCTGACCTTAAGTTCGGAAATAATAATATTAATAATTATTATTATTATATTTATATAGCGCTGAATCTTGTGCAGAGACAAATCAAAGCGCTTTCGCACCAGTCATTCACCCGCATGCGTAACTCTAAAACTGGAAAAAACTGAAGACAAGGAAGAGGCAGGGAAGGGAGGCTATTTTGGGAAGAGGTGGCTTTTAAGACCAGACTTGAAAGAGCTGAGTGCGGATACCTGACGAAGAGAAAGAGGAAGTTCATTCCAATTGCAAGGTCCAGAGACAGAGAAAGAACAGCGGCCAACGGTCGAGTGTTTGGGTATACGTAAACAGAGTGGATCCGAAGCTGATCGTAGTGAGCGAGATGGAGATGGAGGAAACCCTATCTCTTCCTCGTGTGCGACGGAATCTGGCTGGTTTTAGCTGGGTAACTGTTTTGTCCTTCCAGGCTTACTTACGTCATTCCATTGTGTCCCTTCTCATTTCATCTTCACGTGCGCAGGACGTCAGTTGCATACTATACTGGAACATTAATAGTTTCCCCATGTCTGTTCATTCTGGGTGAGTGTAAGAAAGTATACGAGACAGAGAGACAGAGAGAGAGGAGAGACAGAGACAGGGAGACAACGAGAGACAGACAGGCACAGAGAGAGAGAGAGAGAGAGAGAGAGAGAGAGAGAGAACTGACAAATATCAAATGTTCTATTGAGGGTAAACTGGATAAGCTGAAAACATCTTTACACCATGCCCTCACACACATACACGAACAAACAAACACACACACACGCGCGCAAAAGAAAGCTAAGAAAAAGAAAAAAATCGGTACGGACACGGTAAGAGAGATAGCTAGAGAGACAGAGAGAGAGAGAGAGAGAGAGAGAAAACAGAGGCTCTACAAGTTACATCAACTCCATCTGTCAGACAGTTCTTTTCTTATCTCTCTCCTGTGCCCAGGCGACTACAGCCAGGGGCATTTTTCACAGAATCATCACCTTCGCCTGCCGCAAAGTATCAGGACAGGTCACCATTTTTCATCCAAAACATCTTGGGGATCCACAGCCAACAGTCAGTCACAACTCAGAAATGACAAGAGTTATGCAGTGAAGACAGAAATGACAAGAGTTATGCAGTGAAGACAGAAATGACAAGAGTTATGCAGTGAAGACAGAAATGACAAGAGTTATGCAGTGAAGACAGAAATGACAAGAGTTATGCAGTGAAGACAGAAATGACAAGAGTCATGCAGTGAAGACAGAAATGACAAGAGTCATGCAGTGAAGACAGAAATGACAAGAGTTATGCAGTGAAGACAGAAATGACAAGAGTCATGCAGTGAAGACAGAAATGACAAGAGTCATGCAGTGAAGACAGAAATGACAAGAGTCATGCAGTGAAGACAGAAATGACAAGAGTCATGCAGTGAAGACAGAAATGACAAGAGTCATGCAGTGAAGACAGAAATGACAAGAGTCATGCAGTGAAGACAGAAATGACAAGAGTTATGCAGTGAAGACAGAAATGACAAGAGTCATGCAGTGAAGACAGAAATGACAAGAGTCATGCAGTGAAGACAGAAATGACAAGAGTTATGCAGTGAAGACAGAAATGACAAGAGTCATGCAGTGAAGACAGAAATGACAAGAGTTATGCAGTGAAGACAGAAATGACAAGAGGTATGCAGTGAAGACAGAAATGACAAGAGGTATACAGTGAAGACAGAAATGACAAGAGGTATGCAGTGAAGACAGAAATGACAAGAGGTATGCAGTGAAGACAGAAATGACAAGAGTTATGCAGTGAAGACAGAAATGACAAGAGTCATGCAGTGAAGACAGCAGTGAAGACAGAAATGACAAGAGTTATG
Source organism: Babylonia areolata (assembly GCF_041734735.1). NCBI lineage: Eukaryota > Metazoa > Mollusca > Gastropoda > Neogastropoda > Buccinidae > Babylonia > Babylonia areolata. The sequence goes on from NC_134884.1 coordinate 15,976,235, forward strand.
CAGTGAAGACAGAAATGACAAGAGTTATGCAGTGAAGACAGCAGTGAAGACAGAAATGACACGAGTTATGCAGTGAAGACAGAAATGACAAGAGGTATGCAGTGAAGACAGAAATGACAAGAGTTATGCAGTGAAGACAGCAGTGAAGACAGAAATGACAAGAGTTATGCAGTGAAGACAGAAATGACAAGAGGTATGCAGCGAAGACAGCAGTGAAGACAGAAATGACAAGAGTTATGCAGTGAAGACAGAAATGACAAGAGGTATGCAGTGAAGACAGAAATGACAAGAGGTATACAGTGAAGACAGAAATGACAAGAGTTATGCAGCGAAGACAGCAGTGAAGACAGAAATGACAAGAGTTATGCAGTGAAGACAGAAATGACAAGAGTTATGCAGTGAAGACAGCAGTGAAGACAGAAATGACACGAGTTATGCAGTGAAGACAGAAATGACAAGAGGTATGCAGTGAAGACAGAAATGACAAGAGTTATGCAGTGAAGACAGCAGTGAAGACAGAAATGACAAGAGTTATGCAGTGAAGACAGAAATGACAAGAGGTATGCAGTGAAGACAGAAATGACAAGAGTTATGCAGTGAAGACAGCAGTGAAGACAGAAATGACAAGAGTTATGCAGTGAAGACAGCAGTGAAGACAGAAATGACAAGAGTTATGCAGTGAAGACAGAAATGACAAGGGGTATGCAGTGAAGACAGAAATGACAAGAGTTATGCAGTGAAGACAGCAGTGAAGACAGAAATGACAAGAGTTATGCAGTGAAGACAGCAGTGTAGACAGAAATGACAAAAGTTATGCAGTGAAGACAGCAGTGAAGACAGAAATGACAAGAGTTATGCAGTGAAGACAGCAATGAAGACAGAAATGACAAGAGTTATGCAGTGAAGACAGCAGTGAAGACAGAAATGACAAGAGTTATGCAGTGAAGACAGCAGTGAAGACAGAAATGACAAGAGTTATGCAGTGAAGACAGCAGTGAAGACAGAAATAACAAGAGTTATGCAGTGAAGACAGAAATGACAAGAGTTATGCAGTGAAGACAGAAATAACAAGTTATGCAGTGAAGACAGAAATGACAAGAGTTATGCAGTGAAGACAGAAATGACAAGTTATGCAGTGAAGACAGAAATAACAAGAGTTATGCAGTGAAGACAGAAATGACAAGAGTTATGCAGTGAAGACAGAAATAACAAGTTATGCAGTGAAGACAGAAATGACAAGAGTTATGCAGTGAAGACAGAAATGACAAGTTATGCAGTGAAGACAGAAATAACAAGAGTTATGCAGTGAAGACAGAAATGACAAGAGTTATGCAGTGAAGACAGAAATGACAAGAGTCACGCTGTGGAGACAGAAATGATAAGAGCGACGCGATAAAGACTGAGAAATGACAAGAGTGACGCACCATAGACTGAGAAATGACAATAGTAACGCATTACAGACCGGGAAATGACAATAGTGACGCATTAAAGACTGAGAAATGACAAGTCATGCAGCGGAGACTGAGAAATGGCAAGAGTCATGCAGTAAAGACTCAGAAAATAACAAGTCATGCAGTAGAGAATAAGAAATGACAAGAGTCATGCAGTAGATAATAAGAAATGACAAGAGTCATGCAGTTGAGAATAAGAAATGACAAGAGTCATGCAGTAGATAATAAGAAATGACAAGAGTCATGCAGTTGAGAATAAGTAATGACAAGAGTCATGCAGTTGAGAATAAGAAATGACAAGAGTCATGCGGTTGAGAATAAGAAATGACAAGAGTCACGCAGTAGAGAATAAGTAATGACAAGAGTCATGCAATAGAGAATAAGTAATGACAAGAGTCATGCAGTAGAGAATAAGTAATGACAAGAGTCACGCAGTGAAGACTGAGAAATGACAAAAGCAATGCAGTAGAAACTAAAAAGTGACAAGAGTAATGCAGTAAAGACTCCGAATCGACAAGACTAATACAGTAAAGACAAGAAAAAACAAAACAAGAGAGGCAAGGCTTTCAAGACTCACTTGTGATACACTTAAAAAAAAATCCAAGCTTTTTATGTATTGAGTATAATTTCAAAATGTAATGTTTAAGATGAGAAAGGTCGGGTTAAAGCAAATTAAGTCCCCTAGCATTAATTACAGAGTAATTTCCCTTTTTTACTATCTGCACCAAAACGTTTGCAAAATAAATAAAACTTCCATGCTTAGCAACAGAAGTTCCTGTTTGAACAAAAAATGATAATAATCACGTAGTTTGTGTGTGTGTGTGTGTGTGTGTGTGTGTGTGTGTGACTGCAGTCATAGTCCGTGCTCGGAGTGACATAAATGCGAGGCGCTGGCCACGAGCTAAGTTCAAATATTTCTCTCTCTCTCTCTCTCTCTCTCTCTCTCTCTCACCACAACAGCCCGATCTTTCAAATACTAGCTGAGTTCTTTTTATGACCTCTCTCTCTCCCTCTCTCTCTCTGCAACAGCCCAATCTTTCAAATACTAGCTGAGTTCTTTTTATGACCCCCCCCCCCTCTCTCTCTCTCTCTCTCTCTCTCTCTGCTTTTTTTTCTTCGGTCCGTGGCGGGCACCTGCCAAGAGCTCACTGTGCAATGGGCTCAAATCGGTGGACTGGGACCAACACAGTCCAGTCGAGGGTCATCCACACTTCAAGGATGCGTCTTTAGGTGTGTTGCTCAAATTTCCTGACCAAACACTGTCTATGCTTTTATCCACCTAGTTGATGCCGCCTGGACATATGACAGTACAGCCTTGTCAACTAGTCCAAAACTTGGATATGAACTCCGAATAGAAGTATTGTCATGAAATTAAAGAAAACGAAATGCCTCATATACTTGGACGCAAAAAAAGAAGAAGTATCTGTCCACACATAAAAAAGCTACATGTGGATAGCAACACATAAGAGGAATAGCTTCAAACAAAAAAAACAACATCTGGAAGCAAGAGCTACAGAAGCAGACACTTCTGAATGGAGAGAAATGGAGAAGAAAAATTCAAAAGACAAGAGAGTGAAGACAGACCGAGAAGTCACAAAACAAAATAAGCAAACACACACACACACACACACACACACACACACACACACAAACCCAAACAAACAAACAACCAAAACAAAACACACACACCCCCCCCCCCAAAAAAAAAAAAAAACCAACAAAAAAACCCCACCAAAAACAACAACAACCAAAAACCGACGTAACAAAACAAATAAACAAAAAGTGTGAAGACACAAAACAACTATGGAAAAGACGAGACGTCACAAACCAGCCAAACAAGCAAACAACATGCTGATGAATCACCCAAAACATCAAATATTCAAAAAAAAAACTTTCATCATGAATAAAACATCCCCATACCATGCAAGGTGGGCGCAAACAAGCGCAGATTCATATAAAAAAAATATTTCAACAATTTTTTGTGTGTTTTTTTGTTTTTGTTGTTGTTTTTTTTACAGAAAGAAAACTGACAGATAAACGGCTTTATCTCATGAATAATTGAACAGGAAACACCCCTGCTCTTTCTGTATGTGTGGCTAGGATTTTATGTATCCACAGTCTGTAGACATCGTGAAATTTGCAACGACACCTCATGTGATTTTTTTTTTTTCTATTCCGGAATCTGGAAGAAATGTAAGAAAGTGCTTCGTCATGTTCCTTCTCTTTCTGTATATGTGTGGCCAGGGTTTTTATTGTAATCTACAGTCTGAAGATATCGTGAAATTCGCAATGGCACCTCGCGTGCAACTTTTATTTTTTCGATTTTGGAAAATCGAAGAAATGTTAAGAAAGCGCTTCGTCCTGTTGGAAAAAAAAGACCTTACCAAGCCATCGAAGAAGCCTTGAGCAGTGTCAAAATCTACACGCATGTTTTGGCAAGATAAGTGACACGTTTCTGGGGAAAAAAAGAACAACTATCCTCACTGCAGCTTCATGCAATAAAAAAAAAAAAAAAGGGCAGCCCACTTCTTCCCCCCTACCTCCCGCTCTCCTCTGTTTTTTGTACTCCCTCCTACCATCGTCCCTGCCGCCCCCCCCCCTTCCTCCACCCTCCGCGCGTCCTTCCCCTGCCCCCCCCCCCCCCCCCGACACCACCCCCCCCCTCCACCTCCCACCTCCTCCATACCGCTTTCAAACCAGTCCACTGCGGACCCAAAGGACTGTCAGTGGAGGCGAAACGCGGGCGATGGCTTAACTCTTTCCATACGAACGGCGAAAGAGACGACGTTAACAGCGTTTCACTCCAATTACCATCATCAAAATATTGCAAGCGGAAGGCTCTTATACTGAAGACGTGAATGTTGACAAAGAATACCACAATTCTGACGACGGAAGCTAAAGGTTGGGTCATTTAGACACCCACTGGACATCCGAAGGGTCTGTGTAGAGGAGAAGAGAGGACAGGCCGTACTGAGTGAGTTAATCAATGGAGACCAACAGGTATCTGATTGCACAATAACAGGAACAGAGTTGGGTTGGGGGAAGGGGGAGGGTAGGGGAGTTGGGAGAGACAGAGAGACAGAGACCGAGAGAGAGAGAGAGATACAGACAGAGAGACGGAGAGACAGGGAGAAGTAGAGAGAGAGACAGACACAGAGAGAGAGAGACAGAGTAAACTTTTGTGGAGAAAGTTGATAGTTTGCACTTCCTCGTTTCCAGCCCAAATCGGCCTCTGTCTGTCTGTCTCTGTCTGTCTCTCTCTGTCTTTCTCTCTGTCTCTCTACCTCCCTCCCTCTCTCTCTCTCCCTTTTCTATCTCCCTCTCTGTCTCTCTCTCACTCTCTCTCTCTGTCTCTCTCTGTGTCTCTCTCTCTCTCTCTGTCTCTGTCTGTTTCTGTCTCTCTCTCCCTGTGCGTGTGTGCGCTCACGCGCGCGTATGTGTGTGTGTGTGTGTGTGTGTGTGTGTGTGTGTGTGTGTGTGTGTTTGAGCATGCAAAAAAACCCACAAAAAGCAAACAAACAAACCTGACCACGTCATGGAGTTCTCGTTAATGACTGCTCTTTTTCCGCCCTGTACAATCTATGGATCTTCAAATGGACATGGAATATTTCTTTTGTTCTTTCTTTCTTTCTTTCTTTCTTTTTTTTTCTCAATGAATAATTCACACCGGAAATAGCATCCAATGTTCTTATTCTGGCTGCTTTTCTTTTTCAGATAATTATCGGTTCTGTCCTGTGTGACCTTAGAGGAGTCTAAAACAAGCACACAGGTCCAATCGGCATTGACAACCTTCATATTCTTGATATCTCTCATTGTCCAGTTTGTACACAGGTGAAAATGTTTTCCACTGCTAATCCCACAGACAAAGACAACAAACGTGTGGAAATATACAACGATGAAATACTGGGGTTGAAAAAAAGCGTATTTTCTTCGTGAGGATAATAGTTATGGTCAGGGTCCACATAGTTACATGATCGGAATCACTCACGGAAATGAGAACTGATCAATATTCCAAATTTCAGCATCATCGGTAATTTGTTGTAATTGTTGTACAGAAGGTTATTGTCTCAACGTGTGTGTGTGTGTGTGTGTGTGTGTGTGTGTGTGTGTGTGTGTGCGTGCGTGTGTGCGTGCGTGCGTGCGTGCGTGCGTGCGTGCGTGCGTGCGTGTGTGGTTTTAGACATATGCAATTTATTTGCTGGATGTTTTTTTCTTTCTATTTGTGTACGTTGTTATGCAATACCCAATAATTGCTTACCACACGCGCGCGTGTGTATGTGTGGATGTGTCGTTTTAGTCATCGTCAGCTAGTGTGAGTTCTTATTTGACTTGTTTCAATGTCTTTTACGGTGCGCGTGTTCATTTTATGTTGGTGCTTACAACGAGCCTGTGATTGCACACGCTAATTTCCATGTGGATTTATGAAGTGTTTTTGAATTGAAATGAATTAAATTGAACTGAATTATATATAAATGAATAAAGAAATATTGACGTGCACAGAGGTCGAGTACAAACCAACAGACAGTTATTTGTGTTTGTATTTCTTTTTATCACAACAGATTTCTCTGGGTGAAATTCGGGCTGCTCTCCCCAGGGAGAGCGCGTCACTACACTACAGCGCCACCCGTAATTAACAGAAAGACAGAAAGGCAAAGCGAATTATGTATCCTTTCCTTCCTTCCTTTCCCGACACGTATACACCCACATTTGCGGTAGGGACGCATGATAAAGATGGAGAGACGTTTTCAGAAAACGAACAGAAAACTAGACCGACACGCAAAATGGAAAAGAAGACAGAAAGGGGGGAAAAAAGCAGACAAAAATAAGAGATTCGGAGGAGAGAGAGAAGAAAAAAAAAAGATTGCTAAGGAAGTGAGAAAATTACCGGTGCCAATTTTCTGTAAGGCGTGAAATACTATCTCCATTATAAAAAAAATTCTACATGGCATCCCCTGAAATCAGTCAGACATTTTGCTGCACTTTAGTGTCAGCTTAAACAACGAGGAGCGACAGGCGCAACAGCCGAGTGGTTAAAGCGTTGGACTTTCAATCTGAGGGTCCAGGGTTCGAATCTCAGTGACGGCGCCTGGTGTGTAAAGGGTGGAGACCTACTTAGTGCCTGAACCCCCTTCGTGTGTCTACGCAAGCAGAAAATCAAATACGCACGTTAAAAGATCCTGTAATCCATGACAGCGTTCGGTGGGTTATGGAAACAAGAACATACCCAGCATGCACACCCCTGAAAGCGGAGTATGGCTGCCTATATTGCGGGGTAAAAACGGTCATACACGCAAAAGCCCACTCGTATGCATACGAGTGAACGTGGGAGTTGCAGCCCACGAACGAAGAAGAAAGAAGAAACAACTGAGGAAGGATCAGTGATGACCATACAGCAGCACTGTTTATCGCCATCAGTGGGTACAATACAAACCAGCAATACAAGCCGCCAGCTCAGAATAAATCTAAAGTTGTTTCTAAAAAAACCCAAAAAAACAAAGCTGAATGACACTGAATCATTATCACTCCCGATAAAGTATGGAGTGATGGCCTAGAGGTAACGCGTCCGCCTAGGAAGCGAGAGAATCTGAGCGCGCTGGTTCGAATCACGGCTCAGCCGCCGATATTTTCTCCCCCTCCACTAGACCTTGAGTGGTGGTCTGGACGCTAGTCATTCGGATGAGACGATAAACCGAGGTCCCGTCTGCAGCATGCACCTAGCGGACGTAAAAGAACCCAAGGCAACAAAAGGGCTGTTCCTGGCAAAATTCTGTAGAAAAGTCCACTTTGATAGGAAAAACAAATAAAACTGCACGCAGGAAAAAATACCAAAAAAAATGGGTGGCGCTGTAGTGTAGCGACGCGCTCTCCCTGAGGAGGGCAGCCCGAATTTCACACAGAGAAATCTGTTGGGATAAAAAGAAATACAAATACAATTACAAATGACGGGTCGCGGGCAATATTACAAAAGTCCTCTTCGACAGGACTTAACTAACAAGGTGTTTATTTCTCATTTTCATTTTTCCCCTTCTGGTTTTGTATTTACAATGCTGTGGTTGCCATTAAAGGTAAAAAAGAAAGCAGATCTTATCATAAATGATATTTTGTATGCCTTTTTCGCGTAAAATACCCCCAAACGCATCACATATATTTCATTCATGTAATCATAACACCCTTGATTTGTGACAAAAAAGGCATAAAATAAAATCATGTGTTCGAACCATTATGTGTTTTTCAAGATTTT
>NC_134884.1:15993926-16001426 GCF_041734735.1 Babylonia areolata
TTCTTTTACATGCGCTAAGTGCATGCTGCACACGGGACCTCGGTTTATCGTCTCATCTGAATGACTAGCGTCCAGACCACCTCTCAAGGTCTAGTGGAGGGGGAGAAAATATCGGCGGCTGAGCCGTGATTCGAACCCTGTGCGCTCAGATTCTCTCGCTTCCTATGCGGACGCGTTACCTCTAGACCATCACTCCACTGCTGGGTATATACCTTTCAGTTGGGTATACCGCAACAGCTGGAGAAGCACTCTCAAGAATCAACTACGGATTGGTGAGGACAAACTGTCAGCTGCTGCAGCAGAAAAGCGAGCTCGCAGAAAAGGGACGGCAGCCAACAGACCAGCATCAGCTTATACACATGTGACCGCTGCGACAGAGACTGTCTCTCTCGCATCGGTCTCAACAGTCACAGGCGACGCTGTTTCGTCCAAGCAGACAGCCCAGTTAGACATTAAGTCGGATATACTCTATCCATGTTCAGCCATGACCGAAGGAGGCCTACTACTACTACTACTACTACTACTACCTTTCAGTTTCAATTTATGTTTGTTTCTCAAGGAGGCGTCACAGCGTTCGAACAAATCCATATACACTACCCCAGATCTGTTAGGCAGATATCGGACAGCAGTATAACCCAGTGCGCTGGATCAGGGCCTTAACAGTGCATGCATGTATACTTGAGTACAGGTCTGAGTGGGTTTGGTTTTTTTCTACAGAATTTTACCAGAGGACAACACTCTTGTTGACACGGATTTTTTTTTTTTTTTTTTTCAATGCGCCATGTGCATGATGCACCGTAGAGTTGAGTTTAACGATATATCGGCAATGAGCCCTTAAGGTCAAGTTGTTCGTGGCTGTGGTCATATCCATGGGGGTGTGATGTGGTCAAGTCCGTGTTGCACTCGGGACCTCGGTTTATAGTCTCATCCTAATCACTGACTGCTCAGTTTTGTATTGGCAGATACGCTTCTTGACCATTTTGCCACCTTCTTTCCCTTGATCTATGAAGGTATACCTTTGATCTATACCTTTGATCTATGAAGGTATACCTTTGATCTATGAAGGCATACCTTTGTTGCTTTGATTTAAGAAGGTATACCTTTGATCTATGAAGGTATACCTTTGTTCCTTTGATCTATGAAGGTATGGTGGTGTGTCCATCGAGATCGATGATGACCATCGTTGTCATCCAGATGGGGGATGGGGGGAGGGTGGTGGTGGGGTGGGGGGAAGGATGCTCATGAGTCTATCTGTGAGTGCGCAGATGGCTGAATAGTCCAATCTGCGCACGAAATGTTCGCTGACAGTTGGGGCAGACAAAGACAGGCATATCATTGTCAGGGAGCTTGTTTGCCCGTGACTTTCTGGCCTGCCTCTTCTGAACAGCTGCAGCAGTCCTGTTGGCCTCGCACAACTTGGCGCCTTTGTGCACAGCAGCGCGCCATTTGTTACGGTCCACTGCAGATTCCTCCCAGGAGTCAGGGTTGATATCAAACGCTTTCAGAGAGACTTTCAGAGTATCTCTGAAGCGCTTCTTCTGACCTCCGTGTGATCTCTTCCCTTGTTGCAGCTCGCCATAGAAGAGCCTTTTGGGCAGCCGATGGTCTGGCATGCGCGCCACGTGTCCAGCCCAGCGAAGCTGGGACTGCATCAGGATGGTGAAGATGCTGGGAAGGGTGGCTTTTGCGAGCACCTCTGTGTCTGGGGTCCTGTCTTGCCACTTGATGTTCAGTAGCTTCCTGAGGCATGTTGTGTGGAAGTGGTTCAGCTTCTTGGCATGTCGTTGGTACACTGTCCAAGTTTCGCAGCCGTACAGTAGTGTGGGGAGAACTACTGCTCTGTAGACCTTTAGCTTGGTCTCAAGACTAATGCCTCTTCTGTTCCAGACATTTGCACTGAGTCTACCAAAAGTTGCACTTGCTCTTGCAATCCTGACATTCACTTCATCGTCGATGGTCGCATTTCGTGACAGTGTGCTGCCAAGGTATGTGAACCGCTCCACCGCACTGAGTCTCTGACCATTGACTGTGATGTTGGGCTCAACGTAGGGTTTCCCTGGGGCTGGCTGATGGAGAACTTCTGTTTTCCTCGTGCTGATGGTAAGGCCGAAGTTCCTGCTGGCAGTGGCAAACTTGTCGACGCTGAGTTGCATGTCAGCTTCAGATCCAGCGTTGAGGGCACAGTCATCAGCAAACAAAAAGTCTCTGATGATGTCTGTCATGACCTTCGTTTTTGCTTGAAGCCTTCTGAGGTTAAACAGCTTGCCATCTGTTCGGAACTTTAGGCCGATTCCAACATCGCCATCTCTGAAGGCATCAGTAAGCATTGCAGAGAACATGAGGCTGAACAGCGTTGGAGCCAGGACGCAGCCTTGCTTGACACCATTTGTGACAGCAAAAGGAGCAGATGTTTCGCCATTGTCCTGGACTCGAGCCTGCATGCCTTCATGGAATTGGCTGACCAAGGAAATAAATTTCCGAGGGCATCCGTACTTGGCCATGATCTTCCACAGTCCCTCTCTACTCACGGTGTCAAAGGCCTTAGTGAGGTCGACATAGGTGGAGAACAGATCAGCATTTTGCTCCTGACATTTCTCTTGCAGCTGCCTTGCAGCAAACACCATGTCCGTGGTTCCGCGCTCTTTCCGGAATCCACATTGGCTCTCAGGCAAATGACCTTGGTCAAGGTGTGCTGTGAGGCGGTTTAGTAGGATCCTGGCAAGTATCTTGCCTGCGATGGAGAGCAAGGAAATGCCCCGATGGTTATCACAGGCTTGCCGGTTCCCCTTTCGCTTGTACAAGTGAATGATAGATGCATCTTTGAAATCCTGGGGGATCGTCTCTTCTTTCCACATGAGTGAGTACAGCTGATGAAGCTTCTCAGTCAGCACAGTGCCTCCATCCTTGTAGACCTCTGCTGGTATGGAGTCTGAGCCAGGTGCTTTGCCACTGGATAGCAGACGGATTGCTTTCTGGGTCTCAAGAAGTGTTGGCGGATCGTCCAGTGCTTCGTTGGTGGGGACTTGTGGGAGACGGTCTATGGCTTCATCATTTATGGAGGAAGGGCGATTTAAGACACTGTTGAAGTGCTCAGCCCATCGTTCGAGAATGTTCTCCTTCTCGGTGATCAAGGTACTCCCATCTGCACTGAGGAGGGGGGATGATCCTGAGGATGTGGGGCCGTAGACTTCTTTTAAGGCATCATAGAACCCCTTCATATCGTGCCTGTCAGCATATCCCTGGATCTCATCAGCTTTGTCACTCAGCCACTTATCCTGCATCTGGCGTAACTTTTGCTGAACAGTCCTGCGGATGGCATTGTACGCATCCTTTTTTGATGTGGACTTTGGGTTGCTCAGGTGGGCTTGATGCAGACGGCGTTTCTCATCCAGAAGCTGCTTGATTTCATCACAGTTTTCATCAAACCAGTCTTTGTGCTTTCTGATCATGGGTCCCAGGGTCTCTGAAGCTGTACTATAGATCAGCTCACGCAGGGTCCTCCAGTCAGACTCCACATTCTGGTTGTTCAGAGAGGCGGATTCCAGACGATCTTCCAGCAGCTCCACAAAGGACTGTTTGATGGTGATGTTTTTCAGCTTAGCGATGTTGAGCCGTTTTGGAGCCTTCTGGCCTTGGGGGCGTCTCTTGGGCTGGATTCGAATATTCAGCTTCGAGACTACAAGGCGATGGTCTGTCCAACACTCGGCGCCGCACATGGTCTTTGTTACACGTACATCTTGCCTATCCCTTTTCCTGACGATGACATAATCGATGAGATGCCAATGCTTTGAGCGAGGGTGCATCCATGACGTCCTGTTACGGGTAGGGAGGCAGAAAACTGTGTTGGTTATCAGCAGTTCGTGCTCTGCACATGTCTGAAGCAAAAGCAATCCATTTGGGTTGCAGTGGCCCACACCGTGCTTTCCAATCACTCCATCCCAGGAGATGTAGTCAGAGCCAACTCTAGCATTGAAGTCCCCAAGAATGATGAGCTTGTCTGCTTTAGGGATGGCAGCAATGACAGAGTGAAGGTCCTCGTAGAACTTCGCCTTCACTTCATCCGGGTTGGTCATGGTTGGGGCGTAGGCACTGACAATGGTGAGGTGCTTCTGGCCAGATGCCAGTGGGAGTTTCATGGTCATAAGCCTATCGTTGACTCCCTTTGGGATTCCAGCTAGCTTGCTGACAAGTGCTGTTTTTACTGCAAAACCAACACCAGCCTCACGTCGCTCTTCGCTTCCTCGTCCACTCCAGAAGAAGGTGTAACCAGATCCCCGTTCACAGAGCTCGCCTTCGCCTGCAAGCCGAGTCTCACTCAAGGCTGCGATGTCGACATTGTATCTGGCGAGTTCGGATGCAACTAGTGCGGTTCTCCTTTGGGGTCTGTCCGCGTTATCTCTGTCCAGGAGAGTCCTTATGTTCCAAGCACCAATGGTGAGAGGAACGATCCTTGCTTTTTTCTTTTCTTTCTCTTTGTTTCGACCGCTGATGTAGGGTCCCCGCCAGCCGCGGTATGCTGGCCAGGGTGATATGGAGCAGGCAATTTTTAGGGCACCTTTTCTAGCCCCTTCCTCATGCCAGGGAGGTGAGCAGTGCATTCCTAAAGAGGGCTGCTCAGACGCTCAGACGGCTGCCGAGCTCCATCGCTGCTCCTGTCGACGAAGAACGACCCTATGGCCTGAGCCGCCTGCGTGCAGGTCTGCGGCTGCGACTGCCAGTGTACCCACACCTGTCGTTTCGTCGCTCGCCTGTCGCCACAGGACTTGGGGATGATGAAATGATGAAGGATGAAAGGTCATTTTGGATGACTGATGACTTGCGCGATGAGTTTGTTTAAAGTGAAGAGGAGTTGCGCAACGTCGACCTCACTCTCTCGTCCGGGTCCACCAATTTCCAGTGGCAAGACTAAGTCGAGACGACTGGAGGATGAGCACGGATGCAGTGGATGACCAAGATATCCTTTCGGTGTCTCATCTTGCTCTCTGCACTCCACAGTGCGTTGCTGTAACCACCTTCCTCTCCGTTGAACCGATAGGTTTCTTCCGCAGATTCTGCCGGATCCAGACTTCGCATGCATGGGTAGACACACCCCGGGGGCCAACTGCGTGTGGCATGCACACAGCACGGTGGAGCTAGATGGCCATCGGTGGCTCTCCTGAGCCGACGCCCTTTTATGGATCTCCATAAGGGTGTCTAGCCACCCGCCTCACCAGTCCCAGAAGGGAGTGGTGGGAGTGCCGGTTTAGTCGTCGGCAACCCGACCCTGAACAGGTTGTACTGGATTACAGGTTACCAGTAGCAGATCTAATGACCTGACCTGACTCAATGAAGGTATACCTTTGATCTATGAAGGTATACCTTTGTTCCTTTGATCTATGAAGGTATACCTTTGATCTATGAAGGTATACCTTGTTCCTTTGATCTATGAAGGAATACCTTTGATCTATGAAGGCATGCCTTTGTTCCTTTGATCTATGAAGGCATACCTTTGTTCCTTTGATCTATGAAGGTATACCTTTGTTCCTTTGATCTATGAAGGTATGCCTTTGATGCTGAAGAATGCTCACAGGAATCACGAAACATGAAGACACGGTCCGTGAACAACTTAATCTTAAGGGCGTCAGGCTTCAGCTCGTTAAACTGAATTCTAGTGCTGGAGTAAGCAACCAAAGATCTCAAACCAAAACTTCGGTCATACCAATGCAAAAAGTAAATAAATAAATAAATCAACAAATAGAAAGATTGTGGGAGGGGAGGGCAGGGTGGGGTGCGGAGGGCAGGAAGGGGGAGGGGGCGGCACGCATACACACACACACACACACACACACACACATATATATATATATATATATATATATACAATATATATATATATATATATATATATAGAGAGAGAGAGAGAGAGAGAGAGAGAGGTGTGTGTGTTGTGTAAAGATATAGACATAAATTATATAGCATCACACACACACACATGCACACCAGCACACATACACAAAATACACAAACACATTGTCACACACACCCACACACACACACACACACACACACACACACACCAGCACACATACACAAAATACACAAACACATTGTCACACAGACAAACAGACACACACACACACAGAGACACACACACACACAGACACACACACACACACGGTCATGCACGGTCGCCCCATCTTCTGAATATCAGTGATGTGAAGTCACCTCTGTTGCTATTTTTTCCTACTAGGCTATGATTATTCTTTCTGCAGAATGATGGAGTGCAAGGCCGAAATAGCAATGGAGACAATGTATGGCAGTTCCATTTCCAGCGTTTTGCTTCCATCCGTCTCGCTTTCTCTTCTTTTTTTCCCCCCCTCTGAGAACTGTTGTGTTATAAATGGAGCCGATGCAAAGTGTGTGTGCGCGTTCTTGCGCGTGTGCGTCCGTGAGTGTGTATGCCAGTGTGTGAAAGAGTTATACATCAGCGTGAAAAATGTGAGCTGAAGTCTTGTTGTATAATGATATATATATATAGATTGTCTGAACAAGAAAAATGACATGGTCAGATTACCTTAGCGCTCTTTCTCTCTCTCTCTCTCTCTTCCTTTGGCAATCAGCACCCCCCAGCGCCCCAAACCCCGACCCCCCGACCCCTGTTATTGATATGTGTATTTTTTATTAGACTTACTGTTTTATATTCACATTAGTATAGTATTTTTTTAACATACACAATAAATGCTTATGTGTGTGTAAGTGTGCATGTGCGAGAGAGAGAGGGGAGAGAGTGTGTGTGTTGTATGTGTGTGTTCCCACACCATTGAATCTTAATATAATCACCTCAAATCAAAATCAAAGCTGCAGTTGAAGTAAAACCAAGATAAACAGTATTTTCACCTTAGCAAATCATAAAAAAAAACCCTGATCATAACAATCTTCCAGCCATTACGATGTAATTCTCACACACTGACAGTCAAAATCCCAATGCCGGGTGTACCTTTTTTTTTCTTTTTGTTTTCCTCCTGATGCAACGGAAACCATTCATGACCGTCATAACACAATCTGCAGTCAGCCAAGCAACACACACACACATACACACACACACACACGACTTTCTCCCCCACCAACAGTCAAAAAAAGCCCAGCCCAGGGCACAAGCTCCCTTTGTGTGAAAGAAAGACATTCGTGACTGACGTAACAGGGCGCGCGGTGAAACCGGAAGACACTGACAGGGTGGTGCCAGGCCATTGGCGTCAGACACACGGGGCCTTTGGGACACTTCTGGCGCTGCATCCTTGTCTGCTGTTTGCTGAATCAGGGAGGGGACAGAGGAAGAGGTGGAGAGAAAGAGAGAGAGAGGGGGAGGGGGGGAGACAGACAGAGACAGAAAGAGGGAAAGAGACAGAGAGAAAAAGACATTGAGACAGAAAAAGACAGAGAGAGTGAGACTGATAGAGAGACAGAGTGACAGAAACAGATAAAGAGGAGGGGAAAGGAAGAGAGGATAAGAGTGAGAGGCTG
>NC_134884.1:16013926-16016426 GCF_041734735.1 Babylonia areolata
TTCTTTGTCCTTTGTTATGGCCGCGACACAACAAACTTTCTTGTTTGAAAGGGAAAATGTACTTTACTTTCCAATAATGGAGTTACCGGAAAGAAATATTCAGTAGCAAAACGAAAACAAAAGGACGCTACACTACCAAACCAAAATGCAGCAGAAACTATACAAACTGGTGAGAAGGAATGTCTTTTGACAATGAATTAACAACAGCAATAACAACCAAAAGCAACAACCCATGACGCTACACTACCAATCCAAAATGCAGCAGAAAAAACACACAAACTGGTGAGAAGGGTGTCTTTTAACAATGAATTAACAACAACGACAACAACCAAAAAGCAACAACCCATGACACTACATTCCCAATCCAAAATGCAGCAGAAACTATACAAAGTGGTGAGAAGGAATGTCTTTTGACAATGAATTAACAACAGCAATAACAACCAAAAGCAACAACCCATGACGCTACACTACCAATCCAAAATGCAGCAGAAACCACACAAACTGGTGAGAGGGATGTCTTTTAACAATGAATTAACAACAGCAATAACAACAAAAAGCAACAACACATAAAAGATGTTGTTGTCACTTATCTCCACAAGCCACAGAGGAGATTTCTTCTGGAAGGATTATTTTGTTATCTGGCCGCTCGAAGGTATACAAAGAGACGCATTTGTACAAATGTAGATTCAACAAAGTAAAACCAACATTACAAATGTTCAAAAAAGACCTCAAACAGGCATATGAAGTAGACAAGTATGCTTTCAACATAACAATGGAATATAACAAGTTTGTGGAAAAATGGGCACTTTATAACTGTTTGATACAAGATTAAGCTACACATTGCTACTTTGGAATTTTGCCATTGAACTTATATTGTTTTGCTGTTATAGACTTGTCAGTACTTAGAACTTAATTAAATGCTTACCCTATACTTTCTAATGCACAAAACATATAAATTCTGTATCTGTAAACCTTTGTCTGAATTATAAAAAAAAATGTTGAAAAAAAAAAGAGAGACGCATTTGTGCTCTGTTATTTACCAACGAATAAAGCAGGAAAAAAAATGAACAGTCTTCTTAGCTCCAGACAAAAAGGCTTGCGGCATTCTCTCTGATCTAGGGTTACCAGATCATCTCCTCGTGTTTCTTTTTTATTTATTTATTTTATTATTAAAACAAACTTTATCTCCTTGTTTTTATCATTTAAAACAAACTCGAGTCTACCTCTTGACAGAACGAAATTTTAAGTTTGTGTTAGCTAACTAGTTAGTGGCACAGTTACGTATTTACTTTGTTAGTTGTTAGTTTATCGCTAACAATTTCATCAAATTCTCTCCGTCATTTTTTCCTGATTATTTCTGGTTCAGTTTTCGCGCCTGAAATTCTTAGTAGCAGCATTGAAATGAAAATGACAAAACCGTGACCAGATCTCACTGACAAGGAAATCACTGCAATGTGTCTTTCTTTGACGAAATCACGCGCGACAAATGTCACTGACATCGCTGCTTTTGTCAAAGACAGGAATCCCTCCAATTCCATGGAAAACACAAACACACGCACACGCACGCGCGCGTGCGCGTGCACACAGACACACACAAATACAACCGGACGAGCCCGTGCAACAACAAGCATGCAATGTTCGCGGAGCACGTGTGTGTGTGTGTGTGTGTGTGTGTGTGTGTGTGTGTGTGTGTGTGTGCGTGAGTGTGTACGTGTGTGTGTGTGTGTGCGTGTGTGTATGTGTGTGTGTGTGTGTGTGTGTGTGTGTGTGTGTGTGCGTGCGTGTGTGTATGTGTGTGTGCGTGCGCGCGTGTGTGTGTGTGTGTTGTGAAATGGCTTAATTTCCCTTGTGCAGGTTGGGTAGCTTGACACATTCCTCAACAATCATGCTGTTCCCTTGTTTTACATACCTGTATTACATACACTCGTCATCCAATTACAGGGAGGGAGGCAGGGTGAGAGAGAGAGAGAGAGAGAGAGAGAGAGAGAGAACTCAGAACTCGAAACGTTTTTTATTCAAGGATTAAGATTTTAGGCATGGCCCATTCTTCCAATCTGTCCTCCCTAATCTACATCAGTTACAATAGCGCGCGCGCGCGCACGCACACACACACACACACACACACACACACACACACACACACACACACATATATATATATATATATATATATATATATATATATATATATATATATCAAATGAAAAGGGGAGAAAATGTAAATTAAAAAAAGTCCTGCAGAAAGAATATGAAAAAAACCCAGACACATGCGCACGCACACGCACACACAAAAAGATTGACAGGTGGATAAGGGGGGTGGGGAGAGAGAGAGAGAGAGAGAGAGAGAGAGAGAGAGGGGGAGAGAGAAAGGGGAAGAGAAATGTGTCATCAGTATCGACAACCGGATGACTAAAGCCACATTGTTTGTTTTCATCAAACCCGCCTACGACAGTTGCAATTAATACAAAATTACTACTACCGTCACGAATATCACTCATAC
>NC_134884.1:16023926-16033524 GCF_041734735.1 Babylonia areolata
AAAGGTTGGGTCATTCAGACACCCACTGGACATCCGAGGGGTCTGTGTAGAGGAGAAGAGAGGACTGGCCGTACTGAGTGAGTTTTAAGAAAAGATGGCATCGTCTTGTTATGGACTTACGCTGCCACCCGTCCCTAACGCGATGAAGGCGTGATTAGACAGTCAATCGTCGTCAGTTTCAGGCGTACATGTATGGCCAACACCACACCCCCCCCCCCTCCTTCCCTCCCTCCTCACACCCCACCCCCTTCATCTCTGACCTTTTAAACGATAGCTTTTACATGTGAAAATTATACACTAAAACAAAAGCAAAGAAAAAAAGAAAAAGAAAAAAAAAAAAAGAAAGAAGCAAACATTCAATGAAAACTAACATCATGCATGCACGTATACTGTCCATTGATAGAGAACCAAACACACAAAGAACTGTAAGTAAATTGATTAGTATTGATGTAAAAAAAACCAACAAACAAAAAAAAACAACAACAAAAAACAACAACTGGAAATGAGTCACTTTCATACATAAAAAATGACACCATGTATTAACACTAAAAAAAAAAGAAAAAAAAAAGAATGATTCTAATTTTTGTACACATAATTGTATGGTTTGTACAGCTTCCTTCCACATTATTATCTTAGGCCTTTTTTTCTTTTTCTTTTTCTTCATGCCCAAATTCAGTGAATGAAATAGTTGTATGTCTTTTTTCCGCATGGTTGATTTATTTTATAAATGTTATTGATTACTATGACATAGTTATGGAATTCCGGGTATTGGTTTTGATTATTGCCACGTTTTTTTTTTAGTTGACTGTGTAATTTGTATGCAAAATAAAACGGTGGTCGACCAAAGAAAGTCCGGGCAAAAAAAAAAGGGGGAAAAAAAGAGAAAAACTGATATTTCATCACAAGTGGAGTGATGGCCTAGAGGTAACGCGTCCGCCTAGGAAGCAAGAGAATCTGAGCGCGCTGCTTCGAATCACGGTTCAGCCGCCGATATTTTCTCCCCCCTCCACTAGACCTTGAGTGGTGGTCTGGACGCTAGTCATTCGGATGAGACGATAAACCGAGGTCCCGTGTGCAGCATGCACTTAGCGCACGTAAAAGAACCCAAGGCAACAATAGGGTTGTTCCTGTTAAAATTCTGCAGAAAAATCCACTGCGATAGGAAAAACAACTAAAACTGCACGCAGGAAAAAGAAATGGATGGCGTTGTAGTGTAGCGACGCGCTATCCCTGGGGAGAGCAGCCCAAATTTCACACAGAGAAATCTGTTGTGATAAAAAGAAATACAATTACAAATAACGAAATTCATAGTTTCAGTTGCTCAAGGAGGCGTCACTGGGTTCGGACAAATCCATATACACGACATCGCATCTGCTAGGCAGATGCCTGACAGCAGCATGAACCAACGCATTTTCAGACCTTGAGTGCATTCCTGTGTGTTTGTGGTGGTATACCTGAATGGATTTCTTCTGCATATATTTTTTTTCCTGAGTGCAACACTCTTGTTGCCATGGGTTCTTTTCCAGTACGCCATGTCAGTGCTGCACACGGGACCTCGGTTTATTGTCTAATCCGAAAGACTAGACGTACTGTTTGATTTTCGATTCAAACTTGGGAGAAAGGGCGAGAGCGGGATTCGAACCCACGCTCCCACGGACACTGCATTGACAGATAAGCGTCTTAACCACTCAGTCACTGTCCTCCTTAAATTCATAAAGGGGCGTACAAGACAATACAACACAATACAACAAGCACTGTACAACTCAACATAACCCAATACAACACAACGCAACAAAACACACGTCAGCATAAGGCACCAGAAAATGAAAGTAAAGAACTCCTTGCCTTGCTTTGCCTTGCCTTGCCTTGCTTTGCCTTGCCTTGCAGTGACCAATTTTCTCTTCACCGAGACGCCCATCAACACATGCTCTTCACATTAAGGACAGTGACAGGTTTACAGACCTTACCAGCGTGCAGCCAGGGACGATAAAAATGCCGTTAACTCTCTCCATACGAACGGCGAAAGAGACGACGTAAACAGCGTTTCACCCCAATTACCATCATCAAAATATTGCAAGCGGAAGGCTCTTATACTGAAGAGGTGACTGTTGACAAAGAATACCACAATTCTGACGACGGAAGCTAAAGGTTGGGTCATTCAGACACCCACTGGACATCCGAGGGGTCTGTGTAGAGTAGAAGAGAAGACTGGCCGTACTGAGTGAGTTAAAATAAGTCACACATGGATACTGCCACTGTCTGAAGACAGGGTAGCCAGGTGAACGCTCTTCAACACGATTTAACAAGTGGAACACTAACAGACACTGTACACACAAGTCCAGGCGTGTACCTCACACACGTATACATACGCGCGCGCACGCATGGACGGACACAGACAGAAAGACAGACACACACACACACACGCACACACACGCACGCACGCACGCGCGCGCACACACACACACACACGTACGCACACACACACACACACACACACACACACACACACACACACAGAGAGATAGATAGATATTACATACATGTTTACCACGAAAAAGAAGAGGGGAAATAATCAGAAACACGAACGACATAGAGATAAATAAATTTTTAAAAAAACTTCTATCATTGCAACCTGCTGGTGCAAATTTCCACCAGAACTTAATTAAGCAGAAAATGATCAAGTGTCTGTCCATTTGTCAGGTTGGTACACAGGAAGCGAAAGCTCTTGTCAGTCAAGGAAAAAAAAAAGGCCTCCAGCTTGGGTGGTTGGTTTTGCAGTTGTCGCTCACGTTGCTTTTATCGAAGGTTTTAGGTTTGATTATCTGTCATGACGACAGCGAAAAAACCCAACAAAAACGACCAGAAAAAATCCCCAGTGCAAATGGCTTTCGACAGTTTTCTGCCAACTCTGAGAGAGATGTTGGGGGCGGCGGGAGGGTGGTGGGAATCGGAGGGGGGCGGGGGGGGGGGGGGGAGAGTGATTGAGGACGGGAGAATATAGTGGTGGGTATGTGCAGTAATGGCAGGAAGCCAGAAGGTTGAAGGAGAGAGGAGAGAGGAGAGAGTGGAGAGAGAGTGTTGGGTTCCCGGTGGGTTTGAGAGGAGCTCTCATGACTGACATGTAATCATTTGTTCAACGTCGTTGCAGACAGCGAGACTGAGTGTCAAGACCTTGAGCACAAACCAGCGGATCCCTTCTTCGTGGACCTTTTGTTTGGCCTTTGAACCCACACAGACCACAATGGCTGGAAATGGCAAGGCAAGTCAAGGCAAGGAAAGGCAATGCAAGGGAAGGAAGTTTATTTTCACGTGCCCCTTGGCCAATCAATCATTTTCAGTCGATCGACGAAGTCACTCTAGTTGATACAGATGCGTCAAAAACAAGTCACACAACCCCCCTCATTCCCATGCCACTCCACCCCCCACTCCCCTAAACCTTCCCTCCACGCTCGCCCCCCCTTCCCCCCACCTCCACCCCCCAAAAAAGGAAGGGGTGAACGGAGTCAAAAGTCGATTCATGGCAGGCGTCTGAACAGGACAGACATCCAAGAGTCACCCCAACACAAGACAGCTTCCTTTCACTCTTAATCGTGCAATGCACAGGGATGAGCTATTCCCCATCAGCAGCATTCAACCTGACAGAAGCGATGACGTTTAACTCACTCAGTACGGCCAGTCCTCTCTTCTCCTCTACACAGACCCCTCGGATGTCCAGTGGGTGTCTGAATGACCCAACCTTTAGCTTCCGTCGTCAGAACTGTGGTATTCTCTGTCAACATTCACGTCTTCAGTATAAGAGCCTTCCGCTTGCAATATTTTGGTGATGGTAATTGGGGTGAAACGCTGTTAACGTCATCTGTTTCGCCGTTCGTATGGAGAGAGTTAACCCGAATGTAACTAACAAACTAACGCATCGTAACACCTCCCCCATCCTTCCAGCCCACCCCCATCCAACCTTCCCTCCTTTGCAGTGAGGGTGGTCGAAGACCGAGGGGCAAACACGGGAGGGTTTACCAAGACGAGAGGAAGGAAGGAAGGAAGGAAAGAAGGATGAAAAGATAAACGAGAGTGCACGGGGCTTACGACAGTGATCCGCCAACTCTGTTGGCAATTGTCAGCAACGAACTGCTCGCAAACAGAAAAGGTCAGAATTTTGATAGGTGAGAGAGTGACATCGGAGGTAGTAGAAGGGTTTGTGTTGTGTGTGTGTGAGAGTGAGAGAGAGTGAGATGGGGGGGGGGGAGGAGAGAGAGAGAGAGAGGAGGGGAGAGAGAGAGAGAGACAGAGAGGAGTGAGAGAGAGGGAGAGAGAGAAGAGAGAGGGGGACAGAGGAGAGAGAGAGTGGGGGAGAGAGAGGGGGACAGAGAGAGGGGGACAGAGAGAGGGAGACACAGAGAGAGGAGAGAGAGAGGGGAGGAGAGAGAGAGAGAGAGAGAGAGAGAGAGAGAGAGAGAGAGAGAAGAGAGACGGAGAGGAGAGAGAGGAGAGATAGAGGGGGGAGAGAGGGGACAGAGGAGAGAGAGAGTGGGGGGACAGAGAGGGGGACAGAGAGAGGGGGAGAGAGGAGAGAGGGAGACAGAGAGAGAGAGGGGGGGGGAGAGAGAGAGAAGAGAGAGTGTGAGAGGAGAGAGAGGGGAGAGAGAGAGAGGAAAGGAGAAAGAGAGAGGAGAGAGAGAGATAAGAGAGAGAAGAGAGAGAGAAGACAGAAAGAGAGAGAGATAATAGAGAGAGAGAAGAGAGAAAGAGAGAGAGGAAAGAGACGGGGGGATAACGACGAGGACGGGGGAATTAAAATCGTGGCGGATATGTAGCAGTTGCTGGAATCATGAGTGTTGGATGAAGTGGGCAGGAGTGTATATGTTTACATGGGGACGGGGGGGTGGGGGGGGGGGGGGGGTGACGTTTGATGAGTTCTCACGACTGACATGTATTTGTTCAGTGTCGTTTCGTCAGTCAGTGTCAAATGATGTCAACCTCTTCAGCAGCAAAATAGGAAGTCGCTTCTCTGGACCTTCTTCTCTTGCCCGTTTTTGAACCGAACAGTCTTCTTCTCTTTCTCTTTCTCTATCCCGTAGTCTTGTGGACCGTTGGGGCGCCACAGGTGATCTAGCAACCAGCATCCTCCAATCCTCTCGATTTTCTGACCTCCTGATTGTATCGCTCAACCTCAAGCCCGTCCATTCTGGGATGTTGTCCTCCCATCTCTTCCTCTGTCTGCCTCTCCTTCTCCCCCCCCTTGCACTGTGCCCTGCAGGAATGTCTTGGCAAGCCCTGATGATCTCATGACATGGCCGTACCATTTGAGCTTTGCGTCTCTTGACCAAGGTCAACAGGTCTTCGTAGGGCCCAATGACTTGTCTGACTCTTGTTTCGAACTTCTTCGTTCGTGATATGAACCGAACCGTCACCACACTGCCAAAAGTGGCGGCCTGGATAGCTACATCTCTCCATCCTGCTCTCCACTGGATGGGTTACCCCTCACCCCCCCCCCCCCCCCCCCGCCCCCCCCCCCACCCCCCCAACCCCTCACTCCCCCACTTCCCCTTCATCTGTAATAAACTTGAGATAACGGACGACGTTAAATACCACTTTAATCAACTAATGCGTCGTAAGACCTCCCCCCACCCCTCTTATTCAACCCACCACCACCCCCCAACCACCCACCCCTCCATTCCACCCCTCCCCAGCAGTGAGGGTGGTCGAGAAGAAGGACTGTGGGAAACACGAGGGGGTTAACTGAAGAGGAAAGAAGGAAGGAAGGGAGGATAGGAAGAAGGGAGGAAGGAAGGGAGGAAGGAAGGAAAGAAGGAAGGAACGAAGAGAGGAAGGAAGGGAGGAAGGAAGAAAGGGAGGAAGGGGGAAGGAACGAAGGGAGGGAGGAAGGAAGATACGAAGAGAGGAAGGAAGAAAGGAACGAAGAGAGGAAGGAAGGAAGGGAGGATAGGAGGAAGGAAAGAAGGGAGGAAGGGAGAAAGAAACGAAGGGAGGAAGGAAGGAACGAACGAAGAGAGGAAGAAAGGAAGGGAGGATGGGAGGAAGGAACAAATGGAAGAATGAAGGAAGGAAGGGAGGAAGGAAGGAACGAAGAGAGGAAGGAAGGAAGGGAGGGAGGGAAAGAGGGAGGGAGGAAGGAAGGAAGGAAGGAAAAGAAGGAATGGAGGAAGGAAGGAAGGGAGGAAGGAAGGAAGGGAGGAAGATGGGAGGGAACGAAGGAAGGAAGGAAAAGAAGGAACGAAGGAACGAAGAGAGGAAGGAAGGAAGGAACGAAGAGAGGAAGGAAGGAAGGGAGGAAGGAACGAAGGAACGAAGAGAGGAAGGAAGGAAGGGAGGAAGGAACGAAGGAACGAAGAGAGGAAGGAAGGAAGGGAGGAAGGAACGAAGGGAGGAAGGAAGGAAGGGAGGAAGGAAAAGAAGGAACGAACGAACGAAGAGAGGAAGGAAGGAAGGGAGGAAGGAAGGAAGGGAGGAAGGAAAAGAAGGAACGAACGAACGAAGAGAGGAAGGAAGGAAGGAAGGGAGGAAGGAACGAAGGGAGGAAGGAAGGAAAAGAAGGAACGAACGAACGAACGAAGAGAGGAAGGAAGGAAGGGAGTAAGGAAAGAAAGGAGGAAGATGGGAGGGAACGAAGGGAGGAAGGAAGGAAAAGAAGGAACGAAGGAACGAAGAGAGGAAGGAAGGAAGGGAGGAAGGAACGAAGGGAGGAAGGAAGGAAGGATAGCAAGATAAAGGAGAGCGAAAATCAGAGTGCACGGGGCTTACGACAGTGATCCGCCAACTCTGTTGCCAATTGTCAGCAAGGAATGCTCAGCGACAGGAAAGTCAGACTTTTGATACGTGAGAGGGGTGTGAGTGTGGAAGAAAGGAGAGAGAGGGATTGATTGACTGATGTGGATACTTATATAGCGCCTATCCTCGGTCAGAGACCAAGCTCTAAGCGCTTTACATACACGAAGACATTTGCACCACAGGGTGCCTACCAGGGTAGAGCCGACTGACGGCTGCCACTGGGCGCTCATCATTCCTTTCCTGTGTCATTCAATCAGATTTCAGACGCACACGCATACACACTCAGACAGACATGTAACATTTTCGTTTTCGGGGATGTGCATGCTGGGTATATTCTTGTTTCCATAACCCACCGAACGCTGACATAGATTACAGGATCTTTAACGTGCGTATTTGATCTTCTGCGTGCGCATACACACGCAGGGGGTTCAGGCACTAGCAGGTCTGCACAAATGCTGACCTAGGAGATCGGAAAAATCTCCACCCTTTACCCACCAGGTGCACCGAGATTCGAACCCAGGACCCTTAGATTGAAAGTCCAGCGCTTTAACCATTCGGCTATTGCAGGATGGAGAGACAGACAGACAGACAGACAGACAGAGACAGAGAGAGAAATGAGACAGAGAGGGGGAAGAGAGAGAAAGAGAGAGTGGGAGATATGTGAGAGAGAAAAAGAGAGAGGAAAGAAGAAATAGAGAGAGGGGAGAGATAGACCAAGAGAGGGGGGGAAGAAAGAGAGAGGGTGGGGAGAAAGAGAGAGAGAGGAGGGGAGAGAGAAAAAGTCAGAGATAGGTGAGAGAGAAAAAGAGGAAAGAGAAAGAAAGAGAGGGGGGAGAAAGAGAGAGAGAGTGGAGAGAAAAACAAGTAAAGAGAGAGAAAGAGAGAGGGGGGGAGAAAGAGAGAGAGAGTGGGGGATATTTGAGAGAGAAAAAAGAGAAAGAGAGGAAAGAAAAAATACAGAAAGGGGTCTGGGGGGCTGAGAAGAGGGGGTCTGGGGGGGCTGAGGAGAGGGGGTTGGGGGGGGCTGAGGAGAGGGGGTTGGGGGGGCTGTGGAGAAGGGGTTGGGGGGGCTGTGGAGAGGGGGTTGGGGGGGCTGTGGAGAGGGGGGTTGGGGGGGGCTGAGGAGAGGGGGTTGGGGGGGCTGTGGAGAGGGGGTTGGGGGGGCTGTGGACAGGGGGGTTGGGGGGGGGGCTGAGGAGAGGGGGGTTGGGGGGGGGGGGGCTGAGGAGAGGGGATTTGGGGGGGGGGCTGAGGAGAGGGGGGTTGGGGGGGTGGCTGAGGAGAGGGGGGTTGGGGGGGTGGCTGAGGAGAGGGGGGTGGGGAGGGCTAGGGTTAGGAGGAAAGAGAGATGATAGGATGAGACAGAAAACAAATCAGATTTCTTTCCATGCTTCCAGACTGTGTGTGTGTGTGTGCGTGCGTGCGTGCGTGCGTGTGTGTGTGTGTGTGTGTGTGTGTGTGTGTGTGGTACAAGCGTTTGTGCATATGTCCACATATACTATGTGCGTGTGTGCGTGCGTGTGTGTGCGCATGTGTGTGTGTGTGTGTGGTACAAGCGTTTGTGCATATGTCCACATATACTATGTGCGTGTGTGTGTGCGTGTGTGTGCGCATGTGCGTGTGTGTGTGTGTGTGTGTGTGGTACGTGTGTGTGTGTGTGTGTGTGTGCATGTACTTGTTGAGTGCTTGCATGTTATTTTACTGCCTTCAGCACAAAACCAAAGATTCAAAAGGAAATTACCAAAAAATATGGTAATAAGCATTCAATTTATTCTGTGATGTTTTTCTGAAGAGACACTCTACGTTTTCATATCCATCTACGAGTATATATTACCAGGTGTATTAATTAAAGAATTAAAAAGAGAAATCGAACTCTCTGGGGGTAAAAAGACAAGTGAAAAGCTTCTTTTCACCCAGCTCTTTCATAGAAAGGCAAGAATAGAAGAAGAAAGAGAAGAAGAACAAGAAGAAGAAGGAGGAGGAGAAGAATAAGAAGAAGAAGGGGGAGGAGGAGGAGGAAGAGAAGAAGAAGGATGACAAGAAGGAGAAGAAGAATAAGA
The DNA here is from genome assembly GCF_041734735.1 of Babylonia areolata. Taxonomy (NCBI): domain Eukaryota; kingdom Metazoa; phylum Mollusca; class Gastropoda; order Neogastropoda; family Buccinidae; genus Babylonia; species Babylonia areolata. Next base: position 16,032,773 of record NC_134884.1, read on the forward strand.
AGGAGGCGGAGGAGGAGAAGAAGAAGGAGGAGGAGGAGGAGGAGAAGAAGAAAGAGGAGGAGAAGGAGGAAAAGAAGGAGAAGGAGGAGTGGGAGAGCAAGAAGAAGAAGGAGGAGGAGAAGAAGAAAGGTAAGGAGAAGGGGGGAAAGAAGGAGAAGAAGAAGGAGGAGGGGGAGAAGAAGAAGACGAAGGAGGAGGAGGAAGAGGAGGAGGAGAAAGAGGGGGAGGAGGAAAAGAAAGAGAAGAAGGAGGAGGGGGAGAAGAAGAAGGAGGAGGAGGAGAAGAAGAAAGAGGAGGAGGAGAAGGAGGAGAAGCAGAAGGAGAAGAGGAAGGAGGAGGAGGAGAAAAAGGAGGAGGGGAGGAGGGGGGAGGAGGAGGAGGAGAAGAAGATCGAGACGGAGATAGTGAGAGAGAGAGAGAGAGAGAGAGAGAGAGTGTGTGTGTGTGTGTGTGTGTGTGAATGAGTGAGTGAGTGAGTGTGTGTGTGTGTGTGTGTGTGTGTGTGTGTGTGTGAGTGAGTGAGTGAGAGAGAGAGAGAGAGTGTGTGTGTGTGTGTGTGTGTATGCGCGCGCGTTTGAGTGAGAGAGAGAGAGAGTTAGTGAGCGAGAGAGATACACGTTTCTTTTCAAGACATCAGAAAAGTACACAGGAAGACTGAGAACACACACCCAACCACACACCCAAAAAGCGTGTTTCCTCCGAGGGTGGCTGAGGAGAGGTGGTTTGGGGGGGGGGGTGAGGAGAGGGGGTTT
>NC_134884.1:16038624-16043624 GCF_041734735.1 Babylonia areolata
TTGCTTTTTTTTAAGGGGATGAATGGTGATCAGTTGTTGCTTTTTTTAAGGGGGTGAATGGTGATCGGTTGTTGCTTTTTTTTAAGGGGGGTGAATGGTGATCAGTTGTTGCTTTTTTTTTTAAAGGGGGTGAATGGTGATCAGTTGTTGCTTTTTTTTAAAGGGGGTGAATGGTGATCAGTTGTTGCTTTTTTTTTTTTTTAAAGGGGGTGAATGGTGATCAGTTGTTGCTTTTTTTTAACGGGGGTGAATGGTGATCAGTTGTTGTTGTTTTTTTAAAGGGGGTGAATGGTGATCAGTTGTTGTTGTTTTTTTAAAGGGGGTGAATGGTGACCAGTTGTTGCTTTTTTTAAAGGGGTGAATGGTGATCAGTTGTTGCTTTTTTTTAAGGGGGTGAATCGTGATCGGTTGTTGCTTTTTTTTTTTAAGGGGGTGAATGGTGATCAGTTGTTGCTTTTTTTTTAAGGGGGTGAATGGTGATCAGTTGTTGCTTTTTTTTAAGGGGGTGAATGGTGATCAGTTGTTGCTTTTTTTAAAGGGGGTGAATGGTGATCGGTTGTTGCTTTTTTTTTTTTAAAGGGGGTGAATAGTGAACAGGTGTTGCTTTTTAAGGGGGTGAATGGTGATCAGTTGTTGCTTTTTTAAGGGGGTGAATGGTGATCAGTCGTTGCTTTTTAAGGGGGTGAATGGTGATCAGTTGTTGCTTTTTAAGGGGGTGAATGGTGATCAGTTGTTGCTTTTTAAGGGGGTGAATGGTGATTTGTTGCTTTTTAAGGGAGTTAATGGTGATCAGTTGTTGCTTTTTTAAGGGGGTGAATGGTGATCAGTTGTTGCTTTTTAAGGGGGTGAATGGTGAGAAGGAAGGCGACACAACGATGGTGGGAATCGTGTGTTTGTGTGTGTGTGTGTGTGTGTGTGTGTGTGTGTGTGTGTGTGGTATGCAGATATGGGGATGGGGAGAACTGAAGATGATTTTTGTGAGTACTGTAAGATGCTTGCTCTCTCTCTCTCTCTCTCTCCCTCCCACGAGACGTGAAACAACTAAGCTGAAGTGTGTGTGTGTGTGTGTGTGTGTGTGTGTGTGTGTGTGTGTGTGTGTGTGTGACTGTACACTACTTTTTTTTTTGTCTTTCCAAGAAACAACCCACAGCAGCGCCTCTTCCCAACACACCACTCATCAATACTGGCCTTCGTCGTCAACGTTTCCCTTAACTCTCTCCATACGAACGGCGAAAAAGACGAGGATGACACCGTTTCACCGCAACTAACATCATCAAAATATCACAAGCGGAAGGCTCTTATACTGAATAGGTGTATGTAGAGAACCAATACCGCATTTCTGACGACGGAAGCAAAAGGTTTAGTCATTCAGACACTCAGTGGAAGTCCGAGGCGGTCTCTGTAGGGCAGAGGAGAAGACTGGCCGTCCTGAGTGAGTTAAAACGGAGGAATCATCAGAACGGATCAGTCTGCCATAGTCTGAACTCCTGTGGTTTTAAAACCCGCGAATCCCCCCAAGCTCTCTCAACTGTCCCTTTCTGGTGGTGGACTTTCGTTTTTATTTTGTTTTGTTCTTTCTCGGAAGAAAGCAAAAGAGTGGTGCTCAAATCCTTTCTCTCTTCTGTGCGTGTTTCAGTACGATAGAACTTTTTTTTCCTCTTGCTTGGGAAAATAATTCTGTCTGTTGGAGTAGAGGTATGAATTGTTAATATGTATTTGCTTGTATTTTTTGTTTTTGTTTTTTGTTTTTGACATCGTTCTCTTTATTATGCGTGTGTGGAAAAAAATGCATGAGTGTAATGTTGTAAAGCCCCAAGTGGGTGACTGAAATAAACAGTTCCCTTGGCCCTGTTACAAGAAAAACGGATTCAGTTTCTCAAGGAGGCGTCACTGCGTTCGGACAAAATCCATGTACGTTACACAACATCTACTATGCAGATGTCTGACCAGCAGCATAACCCAACGCGCTTTGTCAGGCCTTGAGTGCATGCATATAATATTTGTGTACCCAACAGATTGGATTTCTTATACAGAATTTTGCCAGAGGACAACACTTATCTTGCCAGGATTTCTTTTTCAGTGCGCAAATAACCTGCTTCACATGGGATCTTGTGGCATAAAGACGTTTGAAAACAAGAGGAATGCTGGCCATTAAGGCGAAGCGTGAGCGAAGGAAGCAGGGCTCAACTTCTGGAGACGTTTTCCCTTGCAACACCTGTGGGAAGTGCTGCGCATCCAGAATCGGCGTCTTCTCCCATAATTATGAGGACACACACCGACAGATAAGCCTGCCTGCCTACTCATCCGTCGGACCGACGGGAGACTCCATCACCCAACAGAGTGGATTTCTTATACAGAATTTTGCTAGAGGACAACACTAATGTTGCCAGGATTGGGTTTTAGTGCGCAAATAGCCTGCTTCACATGTGGAGTGATGGCCTAGAGGTAACGCGTCCGCCTAGGAAGCGAGAGAATCTGAGCGCGCTGGTTCGAATCACGGCACAGCCCCCGAAATTTTCTCCCCCTCCACTAGACCTTGAGTGGTGGTCTGCACGCTAGTCATTCGGATGAGACGATAAACCGAGGTCCCGTGTGCAACATGCACTTAGCGCACGTAAAAGAACCCACGGCAACAAAAGGGTTGTTCCTGGCAAAATTCTGTAGAAAAATCCACTTCGATAGGAAAAACAAATAAAACTGCACACAGGAAAAAAAGAAAAAAAAAAGAAAAAAAAAATGGGTGGCGCTGTAGTATGGCGACGCGCTCTCCCTGGGGAGAGCAGCCCGAAGTTCACACAGAGAAATCTGTTGTGATAAAAAAGAAATACAAATACAAATACAAAATCTCGGTTAACTGTCCAATCCGAATGACAGGACGCTCAGCTTGATTTTCAGTTCAAAGTTGGGAGAAAGGGCGAGGCGGGGGATTCGAACCCAGACCCTCACGGACACTGTACTGGCAGAAAAGGGTTTCAACCATTCTGCAAGGAGAGGGGAAAACAAAATAAAACGTGAACAAAAACCAAAACGACGAACGGAACGAAAAATTGTCTGTTGGGGTATGTTGAGAGAGAGGGGGAGGAAAGGGGGCTGGGGGGGTCCGGGTGGCGGGGGGTGGGGGGTTGGGGGGGGAAGGGTTAAGAATGTGGATTGAATAGTGGATGGAGTTGAGGATGGAAGAGGCCGGGTGTGGACGGAGGAGAGAGAGAGAAAGAGGTGTGGGTGGGTGGGTGGGTGGTGGGGGATAGGGGGTGGGAAAGGAAGCTGTTACACAACGGATAATGTCTCTCCCCCCCCCCCACCCCCCCCTCCCAATTGGCGCGATCTCTTCACAGATAAACAGACACCCCAACCAGACAGCCGCGCCAGACGAACAAGCGGCTACAAATCGTAGCTAGTTATCCCTCCCTCCCCCCTTTTTTCCCCCCACCAGCTAAAAGGTTTTGAAGAAAAAGTAGGGAAGAAAATACAAAAAAGAAACGGTAAAATAAGGAGAGAGAGAGGGAGAGAGAGAGAGAGAGAGAGAGAGAGAGAGAGAGAGAGAGAGGGAGAGAGAGAGAGAGAGAGAGAGAGAGAGAGAGAGAGAGAGAGAGAGAGAGAGAGGAAAAAAGTAAACTAAACTTAGTATCCTTGCATGTGTGTGGAGTTATGGAGACAGAAATGATGAACAAAAATCTGTAGCGCTGACTGGGGAAAATACTGAAACTGCGTATGTCTGTCTTTGTGTCTGTCTGTCTGCCTGCCTGTCCTTCTCTCTCTGTCTCTGTCTGTCTGTCTGTCTCTCTCTCTCTCTCTCCCAGACCTCATTTAAGGAAAGCGTGAATTGAAAAGAAAGAAAAGATCAATTCGTAAATTTAAATTTTTGAATTAAAAAAACGAAACAAAAAAACAACAACAACAAAAAAACAAAAAAAAAAACAACACAACTACGGAAGAAGCAGAATGCGGGAATGGAGACAGGCAGACAAACAATTTACAAACAACAACAAGGTTCAGCATTACGTGATATGAAAAGACAGACACAGAGAGAAGGGAGGGGGGGGGGGAGGGAGAGAGGGAGGGAGAGAGAAAGAGACAGGGAGAGACAGAGAGAGAGAGAGAGATGTATATCGTTCCGCTCTTTTCAAAACAGATTTGCAAAGATTTCACAGACACAAGAAACAAGAAAAACGAAAATGAAATATATAGAAACCCTTTAAACACTGACATCGAAGGGGGCGGGAGGCGGTGGAGGGGAGGGGGGTCAGGGGGGATGGGAGAGAGAGAGAAGGAGAGAGAAAGAGACAGGGAGAGACAGACAGAGGGAGAGACAGACAGAGAAAAAAACACTAGAGCAGAGAGACAGAGAGATAGAGACAAAAAGGGAGGCAGAGACAGAGACAGGGAGGCGGAATGAGAGAAACAGGGAGACAGAGAGAGAGAGAGAGAGACAGAGAGAGAGAGAGAGACAGAGAGAGAGACAGAGAGAGAGACAGAGAGAGAGATTAACACCATGGCAGAGAGACAGAGACAAAGATAATCAGGGAGACAGACAAAAAATAACCGAGAAAACCAAAACAAACAAACACTGTGACAGAGAGATAAAGACACAGAGAGAAACAGACAGCGAGAGAAATAGAGAGAGAAAGAGACAGAGAGAAAAAAAAACGAAGAAAAACAACAACAAAAAACACTGAAGCAGAGAGACTGAGAAAACAGAAACAAAATCAGGGAGAGACAGACAGACACGAAACTCACCTCCCCCCCCCCCACACACACACAAAATTATACACACATACACGCACACACACACACACACACGCACATACAAACACAAACACACAAATCACATCACATCACAACACACACACAAACACCCACCCACAATATCCCCCCCTCCCCACACACACACACACCTCCCCTCCACTGAATCAGATCACACGGGTCGATTTTGGGCTTTCCTCCCTATTCTCTGATTTCTTCTTCACCCCATCCCACAGCACGAGGTATACCACACCCAC
>NC_134884.1:16056124-16061124 GCF_041734735.1 Babylonia areolata
TAGGATCACAAAAAAAAAAGAAAAAAGAAAAAAAAGCAAATCTGACTGAATGCTACATTAGCGATACACAAACATTTCGTTTCGCCATTTAATTCCAGCTCCCTTTAAACCATCCACCGTGACGCGGAATGGAATCCGGAAAAACATTAGCCCACAGTGTTAATGTTGGTGCTCCATCTGTTTTCAAAGCTTTATAACCCCAAAGGCGACGAAAAAAAAAAAGAAGAAAAAATAATAAATAATTTTTTTTTTAAATCAACCGCAAATGGTACCCTAACTGGAAATGCATATTCCCTTTTTTTCTTCTTTTTTTTAAGGCAAAAACTAAACGCAGAGAAATAGAACCTAACTAGCACCGCCTTCCAAAAACATAAAATGGATATTAAAAGTTTCTAGAACCTATTCCAGACCCCATCCGTGAAATGAAGACACCGTCACCAGGAAGAAGAACGAATTAGCATCAGTCAGTTCCGGAGGGAAAACATTCCCCGCCACGCCCCGGTCCTAGGAGTCCATTATAGCGGGTGCATCGTGTTTGAACGAGGTGAGAGGATTTCTATTTCCCAACTAAAAACCTATCGAGGGTACGGGAACGTATAAACAATGCGTTTAAAACACTTCGATGCCACAAGCTATGCACACGCACACGCACGCACGCGCGCGCGCACACACACACACACACACATACACACAAACTCCGCCAACCCATATAATACACACATGGAATCTAAAATAGATAATAACAACAACAATAACATGATGATGATGATGATGATAATTACAACAAATATAACAACAATAACAATCATTATTATTATTATCGTTATTATTATTATTATTATTATATAATTCAAAAATCAAATTTAAGTTAAAGAGTAGAGACACGTTACGCCAGCTGCTCATCAACAGATAATTCATAATGACAAAAACTGAAACGTGAAACGTGAAACGTGAACAGTCATTTATTGTCCACATAGCAATACAGCCCTCAGGACAAGGGGGATATCATATTAAGCATATTGTTGCACCTCTTGAATGGTTCTAACATCACACACTCACATACACACGCGCGCGCGCGCGCAAAATACATACTTAATAATACACGCACTCACATGCGTACAGATATATACATGAAACGTGCGGTTAAATGTGGATCATCATTGGATTAGTTGTCATTTTGTTCCATTATCTTTTTTTCTCACAAGCATTGCTTCTGCAATGAATCTAGCTAGAGCTTTCAAAGAGTTTTCATTGTCATTCGAAATAATACTCACAACATGATTGTGGCTAGGATTACCAAAGAAAGAATTTATCATACTGCAGTTTTTTTTCGTTTATCGTCGTATGCAGTACAATGAAAAAGAAAGATTGACAAAAACTGAGTGAAACAGTAAAGACGCTTCACGTAAACTGCTGTTGATACCTTTGATACCAGATGGTGTTGGAAGGAGGGCAGTTCCAATGCTCACGTGTATGTGTGTTGAACACACCACATCACAAAACAACACACCCATATGCGAACCGTCGGCTGTTCGTCCGGTCCTCAGCAAAGAAAGGAATTAACCCCTTAACTGCTGCTAACGAGTATAGATTTTTTTTTTTCAGTGAAGGGCTGTATAACCCTTAACTGCTGCTATCGAGTATATTTTTTTCAGTGAAGGGCAGACACAACACTGAACTATTAGGTTTTAATTGTTCTCTCTTACCTATGTTTTAAATCATATGTATATGTTTGAGTGGATGTTTTATTGCTATTGTAAAGCGTGTAGAGCTTCAAGAATATGCGCTACAGCAAGATGTTGCGTGGGGATGTTTGAGTGGATGTTTTAGTGCTATTGTAAAACTTGTAGAGCTTCAAGAATATGCGCTGTAGCAAGATGTCTCAATAAATAAATAAGGTCAGATCGTCGGCGGCCATTCTTTGTTTGCAGTTCTTCCTCTTTGAATGACAGTACTTTTGCAGAGCAAAATCAGTCAAACCACTTACACGTACACAAGAAGATGTCGTTCTTCCTTCGGAGTACGAAAATGACCACGACGTCAGTGTCAGATGGAGAATCTGTGAGTGTGGGTCCGAAGGTGACTGGTGAGAAATCTGATCCGTCCCAACGTTGGCCTTCCTAAAAACCCTCAATGCCGACAGAGTGGGGATGTAACTTGGGCAAGACACTCTCCACTGTTATCAAATTCTAGCCCAGATAGTCGGGGACAGCAGTTGCCTCCTCTGCTGTTCTGATGGTCATGGTCGGACAGGACTGACAATCAAACTGAAGATGAGGTAGCTCGTAAGTGCACATCAAATGCATACCACCCTGACCTCATTCACCAAGGTAGATTAGTCAATGGTCTAAAACTGATTTACTGATTGATTGATATGGATACTTGATGATGGAGTCTCCCGTCGGACCGACGGATCTAAAGGCAGGCAGGCTTATCTGTCGGTGTGTGTCGTCATATGGGAGAAGAGGCCGATTCTGGGTGCGCCGTATAAGTATCCATAGAGGCCTTCTCTTCTCATCGGCCTCTATGGATACTTATATAGCGCCTATCCTCGGTCGGAGACCAAGCTCTAAGCGCTTTACAAACACGGGGTCATTTACACAACAGGCTGCCTACCTGGGTAGAGCCGACTGACGGCTGCCATTGGGCGCTCATCATTCGTTTCCTGTGTCATTCAATCAGATTCAATCACACATACACACTCATACAAACGTGTAACATTTAACATTCTGACATTCAGTCACCACCGTGTGGCGGTTAGAATCGTGTTGCCATCAATTCACCACCCCCTCCTTCTCTCAAACTCCTCATGTCAAAAGATTCCCTGCTTTCAGCGGTCTCTTCAACAGAGACTGTCTGAGATAACATTCTATCCACTGCATCATGCTAAAATGTGCAAAAAAGACGGGGCGGGGGGGGGGGGGGGGGGGGGGGGGGGAAGCGGGGCCTATGCTATGCTTTTGGGCCACACGCCCACCTTACCGTCAATATTTTGAGTCACGCACAGTGGTAAAGTGCCAGATTTCAATGCCAGTGTCCACTGCCGGTGTGAGACCCATACACGCATCGGGATTTTGACCACCACCTTTCCACCAGACCTTGGGCGGAGTGCTCCGGGTGCTAGTCTTTCGGATGAGACGATCAGTCGAGGTGCTCTGTGCAGCATGCAGGTAAAAGAAACCACAGCAACAAAGGGCTTGTTCCTGGCAACATTCTGTAGAAAAATCCATTTTGATAGTAAAACAAATACAGATATAGATGAGAAAAGAGAACAACAACAACAGCAACAACAACAAAGTGTGGCGCAGCGTAGCGGCGACGCGCTATCCCAGGGGAAAAACAGCCCGAAGTTTATACCGAGAAATCTGTTGTGACGAAAGTACTACAATAAAACATAATACAATCAATCAGTCTGTCTAGATAGATAGACAGATCAGATCGAATCCATACACAGATAAAACATTGTACAATATAATGCGATATAATAGATAGAGGGATAGATAGATAAAGTATTCAACCAGACCCACAATCTTTTTTCAACCTCTCTTCGTTGTCTCTCTTGTTGTTTCTCGTCCTTTCAACGTTTAAAAGTGTGGCCGTGTACCGAGTGGTTCTAATAGGGTACGGCACAAAAGACTTAACTAAATATTGATTAACTGAAAGGATAGACAAGATCCCACGCACAGGCCAGGAACATATAGAGGCCAGTCACAAATGGGGTTTTCTATTGTTTTATTTACAATAGTTGTGTAGAGAAAACTAAGAAGACATAAAGGAGAAGAACAAAGAGAAGAAGACAATGGGCTGCTAATACAGCTTGTGCGTGAGGCAAGCTAATACAGCTTGTGCGTGAGGCAAGCTAATACAGCTTGTGTGTGAGGCAAGCTAATACAGCTTGTGCGTGAGGCAAGCTAATACAGCTTGTGCGTGAGGCAAGCTAATACAGCTTGTGCGTGAGGCAAGCTAATACAGCTTGTGCGTGAGGCAAGCTAATACAGCTTGTGCGTGAGGCAAGCTAATACAGCTTGTGTGTGAGGCAAATATTGGAGCAAGCATAGCGCTTGGTCACAAAAGAAATAATGAAATAATAAACCATGACATCATTAGCATCACTTCACTGCACTTCACCGCAACAAAGAACTGAACGAAATGTTTCCTTCCCTTCCTTCCATTTCACTCTCCCCGTCTCTGTCTGTCTGTCTGTCTGTCTGTCTGTCTGTGCATCTCTCTCTCTCTGTGTTTGGGATGGTCAATTCTTCTTGGAGAGGGAATCTTTCTGCAAGAATGTCGACATTGCTTTGAGAGATAGTTTTCAAAATCTATGGAGACATGCTCTAGAGGCGAGTAGTAAATGTTTGTTTTATCGAAATTTCAAAAGTGGATTTGGTAGAGAAAAATATATAAGTCAAATGCCTGATAATTATGTTATCAGCTTCTTCAGATTTCGAAGTAGTAATCATAAGCTGGAAATAGAAACAGGGAGACACAAAGGCATACCACGAGAGTTACGATTTTGTAAGGTTTGTAACATGTCTGTGATTGGTGATGAGTTTCATTTTATAATGGAATGTCCCAATTATGATCAGTTACGAAATAGATATGTTCCTAAAAAATATTTGTCTCCAAAATCGGTTTTTAATTTTTGTAATATGCTCAAAGGAGGCAAAAAAGTCATTTTAGCTGTAAGTAAGATGATTAGATTTGCAAATGTTGCCTAGTTCTACTTTTGGAGTTAAAAGACATTTGTGTTTTCTCAACTTTATGTGACATTGTTGTGTATTTGGAAATGTTTGTTCTGGGCACGAAAATGAGTATTTTGCAGTAATCCTCCATACTCCAATAGGAGTGAAAGGATAATTAAAACTTGAAACTTGAAACTTGTGTCTCCCTGTCTCTCCCCTTTCTCTCCCTCTCTCTTTCTGCCTTTCTCTTTCCCACTCTCTCTGTCTCCCCACCCACTGTCTCTCCCTCCTGTGTCGCACTCTCTGTCTCATTCTTTG
>NC_134884.1:16088624-16091124 GCF_041734735.1 Babylonia areolata
AAGGAATTCCTTGAAAAGAAAAGACAAGAAAAGATAGGGAATGGGAAGAAAAGAAAAAAGAAGAAGAAGAAGAAAAAAAAAAAAAAGAAAAAAAAACCATGGTGGCGACAGATTTTCCTACTGGATGCGCGCTCCAACTACCATACTTGTTACTCCGCACCGGAACTGGGGAATTTCTGCTCCAGTGACAGAGGCTGCTGATGGCACTTCCGATGTCTGTCGTCAACGCCTGATGGGAAGGTTGGTTCTTCTTTGAATGCTTCTTCTTCTTCTTTGAATGCTGTTTCTTCTTCTTCTTCTTCTTCTTCTTTGAATGCTGTTTCTTCTTCTTCTTCTTCTTTGAATGCTGTTTCTCTTTTTTCTTCTTCTTTGAATGCTGTTTCTTCTCCTTCTTCTTCTTTGAATGCTGTTTCTTCTTCTTTGAATGCTGTTTCTCTTTTTTCTTCTTCTTTGAATGCTGTTTCTCTTTCTTCTTCTTCTTCTTTGAATGCTGTTTCTCTTTCTTCTTCTTTTTCTTTGAATGCTGTTTCTCCTTCTTTGAATGCTGTTTCTCTTTCTTCTTCTTCTTTGAATGCTGTTTCTCTTTCTTCTTCTTCTTCTTTGAATGCTGTTTCTTTTTCTTCTTCTTTTTCTTTGAATGCTGTTTCTCTTTCTTTGAATGCTGTTTCTCTTTCTTTCTCTCTTCCTTTCTTCTTCTTTGAATGCTGTTTCTCTTTCTTTCTCTCTTCCTTTCTTTTTCTTTGAATGCTGTTTCTATTTCTTCTTCTTTTTCTTTGAATACTGTCTCTCTTTCTTCTTCTTCGTCTTCTTTGAATGCTGTTTCTCTTTCTTTCTTTCTTTCTTTCTTCTTCTTTGAATGCGGTTTCTCTTTTTTCTTCTTATTCTTCCTCTTCTTCTTCTTTGAATACTGTTTCTCTTTCTTTTGCTTCTTCTTTGAATGCTGTTTCTTCTTCTTTGAATGCTGTTTCTTCTTCTTTGAATGCTGTTTCTTCTTCTTTGAATGCTGTTTCTTCTTCTTTGAATGCTGTTTCTCTTTCTTTGAATGCTGTTTCTCTTTCTTTCTTTCTTCTTCTTTGAATGCAGTTTCTCTTTCTTTTTCTTCTTCTTTGAATGCTGTTTCTTCTTCTTTGAATGCTGTTTCTTCTTCTTTGAATGCTGTTTCTTCTTCTTTGAATGCTGTTTCTCTTTCTTTGAATGCTGTTTATCTTTCTTTGAATGCTGTTTCTCTTTCTTTCTTTCTTCTTCTTTGAATGCTGTTTATCTTTCTTTCTTTCTTCTTTGAATGCTGTTTATCTTTCTTTGAATGCTGTTTCTCTTTCTTCTTCTTCTTCTTTGAATGCTGTTTCTCTTTCTTTGAATGCTGTTTCTCTTTCTTTCTTTCTTCTTCTTTGAATGCAGTTTCTCTTTCTTTTTCTTCTTCTTTGAATGCTGTTTCTCTTTCTTTGAATACTGTTTCTCTGTCTTCTTCTTCTTCTTTGAATGCTGTTTCTCTTTCTTTGAATACTGTTTCTCTGTCTTCTTCTTCTTCTTTGAATGCTGTTTCTATTTCTTTGAATGCTGTTTCTCTTTCTTTCTTCTTCTTCTCCTTCTTCTTCTTTGAATGCGGTTTCCCTTTATTCTTCTTCTTCTTCTTCTTCTTCCTCTTTGAATGCTGTTTCTTCTTCTTCTTCTTCCCCTTCTTCTTCTTTTTCTTTGAATGCGGTTTCTCTTTCTTCTTCTTCTTCTTTCACTGCTTTGTTATTGTTAATGGACTATTCCAGTTACACTTCTCTCCCGTCGATCTTATTGTTTCATCTTATTTCATTTTATTTCTTTATCGTTTTGTTTTGTATCGTTAAATGGGCAGAATTGTAAAAAAAAAAAAGAAAAAAAAAAGAGGCATTTACTATACACAGTTCTTTACCCATTGAAGCTTCTACTTCTTTCTTTCTTTCTTTCTTTCCCTCCTCATCTCCATCAGCTTTTTCCTCCTTTACTTCTGTCCCGTTTAAAATAATTTCTATGCTTTCAAAGCAGTGGGAACTTATACTAATATCACTGCTACTGCTACTACTAATACCGCCGGTACTACTACTACTACTACTACTACTGCTGCTGCTGCTGCTGCTGCTGCTACTACTGCTGCTATTTCTGCTGTTTCTTTAACTACTGCTACTGCTGCTGTTTCTTCTTCTACTACTACTACTGCTGCTGCTGCTGCTGCTGCTACAACTATTATTTTTATTGCTATTTCTGTTTCTTCATTATCATCACCATCATCCCTTTCTTCTCTTTCCATTGTATCTTATCTGACTAATGTATTTTTTTAAATCGTCTCTTAGCACGTGAACTATTATTGCCACGAGTGCTGCCACTGATTCTGCCGCTCGTGCTAACCCATGTGTGCCACCACCGCTGTTAACTCTCTCCATACGAACAGCGAAAAAAGACGAGGATGACACCGTTTCACCGCAATTAACATCATCAAAATATCACAAGCGGAAGGCTCTTATACTGAATA
>NC_134884.1:16093624-16108624 GCF_041734735.1 Babylonia areolata
TTCTCACGTCACGTAGATTCCTACCTACAGTCCACCGTCTCTACCACTCACTCCCATTATCATCCCATCCTAACGCTTGATGTCATCTACACGGCTTTCCCCCTCATTGGTCTGTGAAATAACACCATACGTCTTCCTTACCGTGCTAAAACCACAGGTAAAACACATTACTTCACCAAGAAGCTTTCCTCCCTCCTCGGCGTATTTACCTGGGACTACATAGACCATGGAAGAAACTTTCGCATGGAGGTGAAAAAAAACAACAACAACAAAAAAACAACAAACAAAAAAAACAACAAAAAAACAAAGCCACCACGATCTCGTTTGTAAGCGCGCGAGTATCTGTCTGTCTGTCTCGCTCTCTGTCTCAGCTCCCAGGGTGTGTGTGTGTGTGTGTGTGTGTGTGTGTGTGTGTGTGTGTGTGTGTGCGTGCGTGTGTGTGTGTGTGTGCGTGCGTGTGTGTGTGTGTGCTGCTGTGTGGTTGTTTGTTTGGTTTTTGTTTTGTTTCTCTCTCTATGTTGTGTGTGTGTGCGCGCGCACACCACACACCACGCCCGCACACACACCACACACACAATGCACAGTGCGCTTTCTTATCTGTACTTCACTTCTTTTTTTGTTACTTTGTTTTGATGTGACATTTTCACTCGATTTCGTGTGCATCATCCACCACCATCATATTGCCTGCATCCTCCTACATTATGAGTATGTTGTATTTGTATTATGTATATATGTATGTGAGTGTGGCCTAGAGGTAACGCGTCCGCTAAAGGAGAAAATTGAGCGCGTGTTCGATTCACTTGTCGGCGCAGATATTTTCCCCTCATGACTGAGTGTGGTCTGTGTCATTCGGATAACGATAAACCGATCCGTTGCAGCATGCACTTAGCGCACGTAAAAGAACCACGCAACAAGAGGGTTGTTCCTGGCAAAATTCTATGAAAATCCACTTCGATAGGAAACAAATGAAATGCATGCTGAAAATTAAAACAAAATGGTGGCGCTGCATTTGCGACGCGCTTTCCTGGGAAGCAGCCGATATTTCACACAGAGAAGATGCGTGAAAAAGAATACAAATACAATCGAAACAAAAGATGAACCACACAAGTGTGGACGTAAAATGTACATTCTTTAAACAAAACTAATTCAAATCCCCCTTCTCTTGGAAAAAACAAACACAAAGAAAAAAAAGAAGAAAAACAACAACAACAACAACAACAACAACCAAAACGCGGCCATGCAATTCGTTGATTTCTGTTTCATGTGTGCCAAGCGGTTGTTGGTCGCGCCGAAGGTCGATAATAATCAGTGTACACAAAACGTACACTTTTCTGAATATAAAAATGAGCTATTTCTGAATACAGCACACTGGTTAGCAATGAATAAACCTAAAGAAGTGTGCTGAACAAATGTCACCAAAATTTCTGAACATGATTATGTGATACATGGTCGGATACAACAGACAGAGTAAACGCAGATACCAAATAAAAAAAACATACATGATTATATTATAAAAAATATAAAAAAATATAAAAAATTCAGTGACTTCGCGATTCAAAACAGTTCTTTGTTGTATAGTGTGGTGTTTACTAGGAATGCTGCAGCCGCTTTGAAATGAGAAGAAGGAGGAGGAGGAGGAGGAGTAGAAGAAGAAGGAGAAGAAGAAGAAGAAGAAGAAGAAGAACTGAAAGCGAAAAGTTCAAACAGCTACTGTCCGTAGCGCTTACCAGTCCCACGGCTTACTATGTGTGTAGCCATCCAGTAACATTGGAAATGATATCCGCAAAATAGAAGCCAAGCCTTTGATTCAAGTCCATTTGCAGAATTTACGCACGTCAAAGCACACATGAATGAGTTCGGGTACTGCAGTTTGTGGGGAGGGCACATGTAAATCTGTAACTTTTTGATGTTGCTGTCTTATGGTGTGTGTGTGTGTGTGTGTGTGTGTGTGTGAAATCCGGCTGCACTCACAGGGAAGAGTGCGGTGCAGCGACATTTTTTGTGTGTTTTTTTTTTTTTCGTCTGTGCTCTGTTGAATTGTATTACTCTTTTATCACAACAGATTTCTCTGTGTAAAATTCGGGCTGCTCTCCACAGTGAGAGCGCGTAGCTACAGTGAGAGCGCCACCCTTTCTTTTTGTACTTTTTCCTGCTTATTTATCTATATGTTTTTATATTGTTTTATTCTTTGTTTGCTTGTTC
Source organism: Babylonia areolata (assembly GCF_041734735.1). Taxonomy (NCBI): domain Eukaryota; kingdom Metazoa; phylum Mollusca; class Gastropoda; order Neogastropoda; family Buccinidae; genus Babylonia; species Babylonia areolata. The sequence continues at coordinate 16,095,827 of NC_134884.1, forward strand.
TTGTTTTCATATCAATGTGGATTATCTGCAGAGTTTTGCCAGGGACAACCCTTTTGTTGCCGTGGGTTCTATCAAGTGCGCTAAGTGCATGCTATGCTCAGGACATCGGTTTATCGTATTATCCGAATGACTAGCGTCCAGCCCACCACTCAAGATCTAGTGGAGGGGGGAAGAGAAATTGCTGGCCTGAGTGCAAATGGAACCAGTGCTCTCAGATTCTCTCGCTTCCTTGGCGGACGCGTTACACTGAGCCAATACATTTTGCAAATGTATAAATTTTGCGATTTATTTTTCAAAAAGTGGATTTTTCTGCAGATTCCCCCCCCCCCCCCCCCCCCCCCCCACTCCCTCCACAGGCTGATCTGCGTCACGTGTGAAGAGAAAAGATTATGCTTCCTCTTTCTAGGAAGTACAAAAAATCAACTTGGCTGCAAACAGCTGTTCCGTTTAATTCGACATCAGTCTTTGATCACATCGGCGCTGACATCGTAGGCAGATGGGAACCCTTGTTTCACGCAAGACTGGCTGGTTCCTTTGCTGTTTATTGTCGACACGGCCTGCTGAGCAGACTTGACTTTTGTCTGATCGTTGCTCAAGCGTGCGAACATGAATTACCAGAGATGTTTTGGCAGTTGTTTGCCCGCTTTTCAATGTTCAATCAGCACAAACTACGGCGTATTAATTGATATGTAAATGATAAAATGAGAGTGTCTGATCAATAAAGCGTACGCACGAGCACGCACACACACACGCACGAGCACGCACACACACATGCACACGCACGCACACATATGCACACACACACAAACACATACATACACACACAGACACACACACAAACACACACACACACATGCGTGGCACAAACTAACAGACAAGCCACATCTTATTTTGTGAAAGCGACAACTGGTTAAAAAAAAATCGGTAGGAAACTAAAACTTTTCCCGAAGACTGCTGAAAGACATACCGCAAGGCATTACATGCTATGGATCTATTTCAAACCTGCAACACTGAGAAAGATACAACCCCCCCCCCCCCTCTCTCTCACTCCCTCATTTATTTATACATCAATCAAGATATAAAGTAATTTGTATTTGTATTTCTTTTTATCACAACAGACTTCTCTGTGTGAAATTCGGGATGCTCTCCCCAGGGAAAGCGCGTCGCTACACTACAGTGCCACCCCTTTTTTTTCTCTTTTTTTTTCTTCCTGCGTTCAGTTTTATTTGTTTTTTCCTATCGAAGTGCATTTTTCTACAGAATTTTGACAGGAACAACCCTTCTGTTGCCGTGAGTTCGTTTACGTGCGCTACGTGCATGCTGCACACGGGACCTCGGTTTATCGTCTCATCCGAATGACTAGCGTCCAGACCACCACTCAAGGTCTAGTGGAGGGGGAGCAAATATCGGCGGCTGAGCTGTGATTCGAACCAGCGCGTTCAGATTCTCTCGCTTCCTTGGCGGACGCGTTACCTCTAGGCCATCACTCCACTAATTGAAAAAAAATGTGAAATGCAGTGACCCTGTGTTAATCTCCTTTGGAAAATGAAGTCCACTTTGTTCTGTGTTGCCCTGCCCTTAATGACTTGAGACTTGAGTCTTACTGAAGTTATTCCGTCAAAATATTTCAATGACCCCAGTGGTTTTAGACTAACATTGTTACTGGCCTCGAAAAAAAGAACAAAATATAAGAAATTTAGCTTCATATCTTTATAAGGCATTTAATCGAAGAGAGACTGTATTGTCATTACACTATATTTTCAGTTCACAGTTTTTGAATATTATAAGCCTGTGAAGTACAGATTTGAATATTCATACATTCATTTCTGAATAAGCTAGACGTGGCTTAGTAGATACTGATGTGTCTTATTTTCTGTTGTTGTTTGTTCTTTTATGTGGGATATTGTGTCATCCGTATAATTTTTTTGAAAATGTGATTCATGTTCACACACCTTCAAATGGGGCTTTGGCCTTACTGAATAAAATTATCTCTCTCTCTCTCTCTTCGTTCGTTCTCTCTCTCTCTGCCTGTCTGTGTCTCTGTCTTTGATTACCCTCGTGAAATAAAAAATGAAGAAAGAAAATAATTTCGTTTCGTTTCTCTCATTCTTCGTGTTATTTCTCGCTCCCGTTTTTCCAACAACCCCTACCCCTTTTCTCTTATCTTCCCCTTGTCTTCTTACCTCCCTTCTCCGCTCCCCCCCCCCCCCCACCTCCCCTCCCCTCCCCCCCCCCACCCCCTGTGTCTCTCTCGCTCTCTCTTTCCGTCTCTTGTCTATCTCTGTCTCTTTCATATTCTCATCCCGTTCACCCCATGGGCACCATTCTGGGGAGAGGAGTGGGCAGGAAGGTGAGAGAGGTGTGGCCGGGGGGAGGGGGGGGAGGGGAGGGGAGAGGGAGGCGGGGAGGGAGGGGGAAGAGGGGAGAGGGATGGGGCAACGTGTGTTCTGGTCTTTAAGCGTGACAGAATTGACGGAACGGAAGCAACACGCAAAACCTCACCTCTTATTTTTACAAGGCAGACCCCACACATATATCCCCCAACAACCCCTCCTGTCCCCCCCCCCCCCCCCCCCCGCCCCTCCGCCCCCCCCCCCCCCCCCCCCCCCCCCCCCCCCGAATGCATCTGCCGCTGAATTCCGTCATTTATTCGCTCGTCAGGCCTCCTGTGAAATCTACAGGGTTCAACTTTCACTGCCGTGGTTCCCTTCCCACTTCCACACCCCGCACACCCTCTAATAAAGAAGAAAATAAATGGGGGGGGGAAAGGAAAAGTGTGTTGGGGATGAATGGGGAGAAGAACAGGGGGTGTGTGTGTGGGGGGGGGTGTACCGGGGGGGGGTTAGTATAACGAAAAGAATGACAGAAAGAAAGGAAGGAAGGAAGGAAAGAGAGAAAAGAAGAAAGGGAAACGGACAGAACCATACGAAAACAAGGACAGAAAGAAAGGAAGGAAGGAAGGAAAGAGAGAAAAGAAGAAAGGGAAACGGACAGAACCATACGAAAACAAGGACAGAGATAACGGAAAAGAAAGAAAGAAAGAAAGAAGGAAGGAAGGAAGGAGGAAGGAACGAAGGAAGGAAGGAAGGAGAAAGGAACGAAGGAAGGAAGAAAGAAAGAAAGAAAGAAAGAAAGGAAGGAAGGAAGGAAGGATGGATGGAAGGAAGGAAGGAAAGAGAGAAAAGAAGATGAAAGAGGAACGGACAGAACCAAACGAAAACAAGGACAGAGATAACGGAAAGAAAGAAAGAAAGGAAGGAAGGAAGGAAAAAGAGAGAAAAGAAGTTGAAAGAGGAACGGACAGAACCAAACGAAAACAAGGACAGAGATAACGGAAAAGAAAGAAAGAAGGAAAGAAAGAAAGGAAGGAAGGAAGGAAGGATGGATGGAAGGAAGGAAGGAAAGAGAGAAAAGAAGTTGAAAGAGAAACGGACAGAACCATACGAAAACAAGAACAGAGATAACGGAAAAGGAAGGGAGGAAGAAAGAAGGAAGGAAGGAAGGAAGGAAAGAGAGAAAAGAAGTTGAAAGAGAAACGGACAGAACCAAACGAAAACAAGGACAGAGATAACGGAAAAGAAAGAAAGAAGGAAGGAAGGAAGGAAAAAGAGAGAAAAGAAGATGAAAGAGAAACGGACAGAACCATACGAAAACAAGGACAGAGATAACGGAAAAGAAAGAAAGAAGGAAAGAAAGAAAGAAAGAAAGAAAGAAGGAAGGAAGGCAGGAAGGAAGGAAGGAAAGAGAGAAAAGAAGTTGAAAGAGGAACGAATAGAACCAAACGAAAACAAGGACAGATATAACAGAAAAGAAAGAAGGATAGAAAGAAAGAAGGAAGAAGACGAGAACTGAAAAAAAAATGTCAGAAAAAACAAATAGAAATTAGATGGAAAGGAAGGGATAAACACAAAAGGAAAAAAAAAAAGAAAAAAAGGAAGAAAAAGAAATGACAATAAAAACGAAACAGGTGTAAGGAGTGTTTCTAAAAAAATATATTATGAAATAAAGGATCGTCAGTGAAACAAAGTTCAGAAAAATAGAATAGATGAAAGAGAAAAAGGAAAAGAATAAAACAAATATATATAAAAAAAATAATAATAAAAGGAAGAACGAAAAAAAAAACAGACAGTAAGGAAGGAAGACAAAACGGAAAGAAAAAAAAAATGAGCACAGAAATCCAAGAAAAACAAAATCAACGAAAAAAAAGTTTGACGAGACGAAAATACGATTTTGTGCAAAAAACCAGACGTGATCATTTATTTCTTTACCTCCTCCTCTTCCTATTTTTCTTCTTCTCCTTCTTCTCTTCTCCTCCTCTTTGTCATCGTGGATAGTTGGGTTTTTTTTGTTGTTGTTTTTTAATCATTTATTTGTGTCTTTTCTGCTTCTCACAGTCATGATTCCTGCCATTATTGTTTATCATATAATTTCATTGTATACGTCCTAAGTTATTTCGGTGTCATATTTGGAATCTATAACTCTGTGTGTGTGTGTGTGTGTGTGTTTGTGTGTGTGTGTGTGCATATGTCGTGGCGTGCGCGCGCGCGCGCGTGTATGTGTGTTTGTATCCTCTACTAATGTCAAACCCCAGGGCGTGTTGCTCACACACACACACACACATACACACACACACTCACGCACGCACGCACGCACGCACACAGCCACCCACTCACACAATTGGCACGTTTGAAGATGTAATTCCGTCATTAAATTTTAACCCCTACAGTGCGCCAGACAGACCGAACCACCGACCAACGTGTGAACCAAAAGGGTGCACGCAGCGGACAACAGCACGCGCCACAGTCCGTGCATAAATAAATGATTGACAGGTGCTGACAACCCTGTCTGGCTCGGGGCTGACTGTGCAAACACCGGCCCCAGCTCAGACAATCCATGTTCAGGGGCCTGTGAAATCGACTTGGTAAAGCCACGTGACTGTCCCAATGCGCATGTCTGGGAGCGAACGTCACTTCCTTGCAGAATACCGGAAAGGGTTGCGCTCTGGCTTTGTAAAGGGTTATCTTGACAACGGTAGTGGTTTGTGTGTGTGTCTGTGTGTGTGTGTGTGTGTGTGTGTTTATCGATTAGGTGTCAAAATTGCTGTAGCCAATATGGGTTGTGCCTGATGACAGGCTGTCAAAATTCTACCATGTCCCTCCACTTTTAACACTTCGTTTGCTGTCAGAATTTCAAAACCAATGCAGCCACTCAGTTTGTTTGCCTTTCTTCAAACATTCAACGCGTTTTTCCATAATGTCATGAACTATTTATCGTACATCTCCGTGTGAGAGTAAAGGTTTGTGGAACATACAAGCGGAGCACATTAGATGGTGCAGATTTAACACATTTCACACTGCGCCCGAGCACAGCTCGTGGCTCGAAATTTGTTTCATTAAAACGGTTTCTATCAGTTCCAACATGAGCACATTGATGTATCACCCCACACATCCATGATGGACACGAAACGCAAGCACTAACTTCTACAGTATTTTTCCAGCTGTGTGCACACGTATACGTTTCAAGGACAAACCCGTGGGATTTTAGTATATTTTCTGCGTTTTCTACGACAGTATAACAGGGAAGCCTGCCGATGCTATCAACTCCCTATGGTTGAATGGATTAAGTCCATTCCGCGCTGGCTTGTGTTCTTCGTCTCACACATTCATGTTTGAAATCGTGCGTTACAGACGCTATCTCATAGGTTTCAAGTCCGTACACTTTGCCCGATACGGACCATAGATTTGGAAATCTCTTTCACAAAATATTAAGACACTGTTCCACGACTGAAATCTTAAAATCTCATCTCAGAACATATTTTGTTAAAAGAATATTTTTAATGTTAAACTGTAATTACAGATTATTTTCTCTCCTAAGACTGTCTCACCCCAACTCCACTCTTCTCCTACCTTTTAATTAAACCATAACATTTATATGCGAAACTAGATACCTTAACGGAATGTCTACAATTACCAGTATGTGTGACGGAATATAAAACAAAATTCCACTCCACTCCGTGTGTGTGTTTGTGTGTGTGTGTGTGTGTGTGTGTGTAATGGGTAAGCAGTTTCTCTTAAGAAGGCTCTCTCTCTCTCTGTGAAACTTTTCATTGATGGCATTTGATATGTTTAAAGTTTTGATCAACCATTGTTATTTCGTCCACCCTATTCCCAAAACCCCTACCCCGAAAAAAACCCATCGTACAAGGGGCTATGGCCGACGTACAGAAAACAATTCAGTGTTTAGTGTTCAGAGATCTCTCTCCCTGTGATAACAGTTGTCCTTACACATTTGGAAATCGTGAATCACGTGCTGCTGTGTTCACCATTTGAAGGTAGGTGTGTGTGTGTGTGTGTGTGTGTGTGTGTGTGTGTGTGGTCTCATGCTCTCTCACACACACACACACACTCTCTCTCTCTCTTTCTCAGGTCAGTGTTGTCCTTACACAGTAAGTCATTTGGATATCGTGGATCGCGTGTTGAATTCATTTTGTGAGGGTGAGTGGGTCAGCGGATAAACTGTATGGAAGCTCAGAGTTCCTCATTCTGAAGTGCTCTCCGTCTCTCTGTGGCAAACAATGGCCCATGCATGCTTTGACATCGTGAAGCACGCGCTCAATTCACGTTAAAATCGTCTCTGCTCACACAGATTAAAAACGCAAGTCATGTGATGAACTCATCTTCTCTCTCTCTCTCTCCCTCTCTCTCTCTCCCTCTCTGTGCACTTGTCCTTGCACACATGGAAATCGTGAATTACGTGCTGTGTTCACCATTTGAAGGTGTGTGTGTGTGTGTGTGTGTGTGTGTGTGTGTGTGTGTGTGTGTGGGTGTGTGTGTGTGTGTGTGTGTGTGTGTGTGTGTGTGTGTGTGTGTGTGTGTGGTCTCTTAACATGCTCTCTCACTCTCTCTCTCTCTCTCTCTCTCTCTCTCGTCAGTGTTGTCCTGACACTAAGTCATTTGGATATCGTGGTTCACGTGTTGAATTCATTTTGTGAGGGTGAGTGGGTCAGCGGATAGACTGTATGGAAACTCCGAGTTCCTCTTCTGAAGTGCTCTCTGTCTCTGTGGCAAACAATGGCCCATGCATGCTTTGACATCGTGAATCACGCGCTCAGTTCACGTTAAAATCGTCTCTGCTCACACAGATTAAAAACGCAAGTCATGTGATGAACTCATCTTCTCTCTCTCTCTGCACTTGTCCTTGCACACATGGAACTCGTGAATCACGAGTTGAGTTCGTGTCGTTCAGGTGTGTGTGTGTGTGTGTGTTGTGTGTGTGTGTGTGTGAGTGTGTGTGTGAGTGTGTGTGAGTGTGTGCGTGAGTGAGTGTGTGTGTGTGTGTGTGTGAGTGAGTGAGTGTGTTTGTGAGTGTGTGTGTGTGTGTGTGTGTGAGTGAGTGAGTGAGTGAGTGTGTGTGTGTTTGTGAGTGAGTGTGTGTGTGTGTGAGTGTGTTTGTGAGAGAGTGTGTGTGTGTGTGTGTGTGTGAGTGAGTGAGTGAGTGAGTGAGTGAGTGTGAGTGTGTTTGTGAGTGAGTGTGTGTGTGTGTGAGTGTGTTTTTGAGAGAGTGTGTGTGTGTGAGTGTGTGTGTGAGTGAGTGAGTGTGTGTGTGTGTGTGTGTGTGTGTGTGTGTGTGAGTGTGTTTGTGAGAGAGTGTGTGTGTGTGTGTGAGTGTGTGTGTGAGTGAGTGTGTGAGTGTGTGTGAGTGTGTTTGTGAGAGTGTGTGTGTGTGTGTGTGTGAGTGTGAGTGTGTGTGTGTGTGTGTGTGTGTAGTGTTTCAATGAAGGGCTGTCTGTCTCTTTCCCCTGGCCTCAGTCTCTAAACAGCATTGGTGCATACATGGAAACCGTGAGTCACGTGTTGAGTTCGTAATTCTAAGGTGTGTGTGTGTGTGTGTGTGTGTGTGTGTGTGTGTGTGTGTCCGTGCACGCGCTTATGTGCGTGTGTGGAGAATGCGTGCGTATGCCTGTTTCGACATGCGCTTGTGACGTAACGTTGTTCGGATCTCGTCACTTCCGTGTCCGTGTAAACGCATGCTGTTTTCCAACACAACAAACATTTTCACAAAAGCCAGACCACAGACAATGTCTCGGATATCCTCGTCTGGCATCTGGCGACGTGCTAATAATAACCAGCTGACTGCGCACCGCCACAACAACAACACACTAGGGGGACAACAGCACGTGCACAGTCAGTGCGTCCATGATTGACCGTTGCTTCCGCCGCTCTCTGACCGGACCGCTGACTGTATATAACATGATGATGATGATGATATCAATACCTATATAGCGCCAGTTCTCGGTTAGAGATCACCCCCCCAAAACGGAGAATGGCTGCCTATATGGCAGGGTTAAAAACAGGTCATATACGTAAAAGCCCAACCGTGTACATAATAGTGAACGTGGGAGTTGCAGCCCACGAACGAAGAAGAAGGAGAAGGTTTGAGACCATGCTCCAAGCGCTTTACAAACACGGTCATTTGTGCACAACAGCCTGCCTACCTCAGTAGCCGACTGACAAGCTGCCACTGAGCGCTTATCATTCGTTTCTTGTGTCATTCGATCATGTTTCAGTCACGTACACATACTCATACGAAACATGTAACAGTTCATTTCGATGACCGTTTCTACTTTTACTTTTTACCCAACAATGCAAGCAAGTAGCTATACTCTGTTTTCGGGGACAGGCGGGGGGTGATTGCTGGGTATGTTATTGTCTCCATAAACTACCAAATGCTGACATGAATTACAGGATTTTTAACGAACGTATTTGATCTTCTGCGCGCGTATACACACGAAAGCGGGTTCAGGCACGAACAGGTCTGCACACATAATATACACCAGTCTCCGCATACACGATCCCCTGTTCAAAGGGCCGATAGAAAAAAGGACCCTGGAAAGCAGCGCACTGTTGTTATGGGCCTTGGGGGAAACACAATTAAGTTTGGATTAAACCTGGGAACCTGCGCCCTGAGCAGGAAAGGGTTAATGATGCATGCTTGCTTGTTGGCGACGCGTTTTTCTTGGCTGTTGATCGCTCGTCGTCATCACGGCAAGTTAACTATGAGGTGGGCGATGCGTTTTGTGATTGATGCTGAGGATTATACTCCCCGCGTTGTAGTGTGTATTGACTTGTTCTTCGGGTACGCGCACGCGCGCGCACACGCACACACACACACACTCACACGCACGCACGTACACACACACACGCACGCACACGCACACACACACACACACACACACACATACATACATAACACTCGGGGGTACCCGTTATGCCGCCGTCCCGCTATGCCGCCGACCCGTTATGCCGCCGTCCCGCTATTCGATGATTTTTGAACAAGCTTTTCTCGGCTGTTTATGAACCAATCTTAGTAAAATTTGGATCAAAGCTTGGGGGCTATGATGTCTACCGAATATATGAGTTGAGACCCATTTGCGCCATTTGTGACGTCACAGTGGCGCAAATTGCCAAAATTTTTATCACTAATATCTCCGCTGTTTATCAACTGATTTCCTCCAAATTTCAGTTACGTGTTCATTATACTAGGGACTATAAACGGTATAAGTAATAAGCTCACGATGACGTAAATCATATTCTATTTTTAGAATGCGCAGTTCTCTACGCAAACAAGCTTTTCTCAGCTGTTTATGAACCGATCTTTACGAAATTTGAAACAAAGGTCGTATCCTATGAGGATTCGCGAATGCATACGTTTGGACCCAGTTGCGCCATTTGTGACGTTACTGTGACCCAAATGTCAAATAAAAAGGGAGATTATTAGTATGGCTTGCCCATCTTGTTTTGTCTTTTTTGTGACAAAAGACAATCCGTAAACGGGTCGGCACAACGGGTCGGCGGCACAACGATACGCTCCCCATACACTTACAAGGGGTTCTCTGCGTGAATGTCCCGATGATATATCCCCCCACCCACCCGGGAAAAAACACCTTTCCAGAGTTCGGAGCGCTCCGCCATTTTTGTCTTTTTTTCAAATCAATGCATATTTGTCTCAGACATGAAGGTTTTTCCAACGATGCATTGCCGTGGGTTCTTTTGCCTGTTGCCTGTTGAACACTGCTCACAAGACCTCGGTCTTGATCGTCTGATCCAAAACACTGGTACACAGACCGGCAAGACAAGGTGTGGGAGGACGGGGTGAGCGGGGATGTGGGGGTGGTGGAGGTGGAGGTGGATAACAACTCCGGTCCTTGCTAGAACTGAACCCTGGAACCCCTCGCTCCCCAGTTTGACTCTCCATTCACCTCCAGTCCATCGCTTCACATCAACACACTAACTTTCGTTTTGTTTTAACTCTTTCCATACGAACGGCGAAAGAGACGACGTTAACAGCGTTTCACCCCAATTACCATCATCAAAATATTGCAAGCGGAAGGCTCTTAAACTAAAGACGTGAATGTTGACAAAAAAATACCACAATTCTGACGACGGAAGCTAAAGGTTGGGTCATTCAGACACCCACTGGACATCCGAGGGGTCTGTGTAGAGGAGAAGAGAGGACTGGCCGTACTGAGTGAGTTAAACACTGCCAGAACGAAGGGTCGAGATAGGTTCTACGTCTGGTAGGTTGAGGGCCATGTTTTTAACCTGAATAAAACACAGCACTGAATTGTTAGTTCAGTTCAGTTACCAAAAAAAAACCAAAAAACGAGGCGTCACTGCGTTCGGACAAATCCATAATTATACGCTACACTACATCTGCTAAGCAGATGCCTGCCGTGATCAGCAGCGTCACTCAAAGACTGAAATGAATAATCACAGTGCACGATGGTGATTACAGGAGATCTAACAGTATGTTAAAGGGTGAGGAAGTGGGGAAGGAATATGCGGGGAATGTCTTTAATTATTATGGTATTAAGACAGGACCAAAGCTTAGAATTTTGCGCATGGGAGGCTCTTTTTATCTTTTGTATTTGAGGGGGTGGTGTAGGGGGGCGGGGGGGCGGGGCATTGGGGGCGGGGGGGTACTCACTTCCGAAGCAAGTGAAGAGAGAAGGGAAGAGGGGGGGGATGGACAAACGTTTGCCCAGCGCTGTCGTGAATAATGAGTGCTCTGTGATCTGGCAGCGCACACACAAATGGGACGTGACTCGAGGAGAGCCAATCTATCTCGCCAGGCAACCATGTAATCAGACTGTGGGAAACGTTCCTGGGAGGAGAAAATGGTCAATACAGGTGATCATGACTCTCTCTCTCTCTCTCTCTCTCTCTCTCAGTTTCCCCCAACCCTCCATTCATTCACATCTCCCACCCCTTCTAACCGATAATACTCAAATGTATTCATAAATACTGTAACAAAATGTCTTCAGTCACCGATATGTGTGACGGGACATTAAACAAAATTCCTCTCTCTCTCTCTCTCTCTTTCTCTTCTGCCTCTTCTCTCTTCCCACTTCACAACATCCCCACCTCCATCTCTTTCTCTCTCTCTCTCTGTTCCCCACCTCCCTCTCTTTCTCTCTCTCTCTCTGTACCCCACCTCCCCTTCTTTCTCTCTCTCTCTCTGTGTTCCCCACCTCCCTCTCTTTCTCTCTCTCTCTCTCTCTGTTCGCCACATCGTGAGGGCATTGTCAGTGCTCTAATACATAACTGTCGTGTAAGTCAGCTATATTTTTTTTGTTTAACTAAGCATTTTGACAGCATATATCGTAACGCGATGTCTATACAACTTTATGTTCACATACACTTTTTCAAAAGCGGCTCAGGCCTCTCCATGAACGAACCATCTTGAAATCTTGAAAAGTCTCCGTCTCTCGTTGTTTTGCTTGTTATTCCACAAACCGTTTTCATTTAGTTTGGACTATCCTTTTTTTTCCTTTTTCTTTTTTTTTCGAAATGGACAGAATGATAACATACCGTTATAGACATCAGTTTCAGTTTCAGTTTCAGTAGCTCAAGGAGGCGTCACTGCGTTCGGACAAAACCATATACGCTACACCACATCTGCCAAGCAGATGCCTGACCAGCAGCGTAACCCAACGCGCTTAGTCAGGCCTTGAGAAAAGAAAAAAAAAACCCCAAAAAACAAAAAAAAAACCCCAAAAAACCGGGGGAATAAATAATAGATAAGCTTGCATAAATAAATAAATAATAATTATAATATAGAAAAAGGTAGTAGTAATAATATTAGTAATACTAATAAAATGATAATAATAAAACATAAATAAATAAATAAATAAATAAGGCAACATCACAACTGTCACTGTTGGAAAACCAGATATCACTGTCATCATTATCCATCATGTATTCTACTGTGTTGACTTCATGTCCTATTTATTCAATAAGATAACACTTACGTTTGGTTTATTTTTGTCTTTTTTTTCGGAAAAATTGGCTTGGCTTAACTGAATTTGTTTATTTCTCTGTTTAGGCCTGTTCATTTTCCAGTTCATTATATGTATTTACTGATCCTTGGTTCAGACGCATCTTGATCGTCAAGGTATAGTGCAGCGTACATGAAATCACTCGGCACGCTTTGAGAACTCCTCAGTTGAAACTAAAACTGAAACAAGCGTGATGGATGGATAGCGGATTGAGTGATGAAGCGAGGCCCAAAAGGGGGCAGGGCAGGGGATTAATGCATGTCTTCCTCACTGACAACAGAAAGGAAACGACATTGACTGACTGACGAACCATACTGGCCCAAAAATTGGAGAGAAAAAAGAAAAAAACAAAAACAAAAACAAAATGCTGTTTTCTCCCGTACAAGCCTTCTCTAGCATCGAGCCTGCACTGCCGCCATCACGCGATGGCACGGGAGGTAATTCCAGCAACAGTCGACCGT
>NC_134884.1:16111124-16153624 GCF_041734735.1 Babylonia areolata
CATACTGAATACAACAGCAACATACTTTGTATACCATAAATTGCTCACAATCAAAGTCGAACTACTACAACAGCAATACACATGTCATAAAGTACACTTACAAAATAAACAAACAAAAACAACGACAACAACCACAAAACAAACAAACAACTACGATAGTATAGCCTTCAACCTTTTCAAAGATTTGTAAATATAGAATGCAAGCCCACCAAGGGCAGTTTCCTTTCTGGATGATAACAAGTTCAATCTAAAACTACAAGGGCTGTTATAATATTTGGGTTCAATTAACACTAAGTCGAATACGGCAGGACAACAAAACAAAAAATGGATCACATCTTCTTTTCCCTTTTGACACAAGCGACACATCTGCTCACGTTCACCATTGGACCTGTATCTTAAACGATGGCTGGCAATATCAGAAATACCAAATCTAAATTTAGTCAAAGCACATTTAACATACCTACTCATTCTAATCATAAGATACGGCTCAGTCACACACGTAGTCTTAAAAAGTCTATATTGAGCAAATCTATCACTAGTATATATATGGTCCTGCCAGTCCTGCCATCTGCAATCAATAACTCTTTGTCTGAAAGTTTTTATGAAACCAGGAATACACTGGACACTTTGGTTGTCCCATACATAAGAAAATCCATGTGAATTTAGAAACTGACGAACATTTGTAACCCATGTCTTTTTACCATGCTTATCTAAATTGTACAATGTCTCATAAGCTTTACATGGCAACCGATTTTCTTCCATACGCATTATTTTTAACCAGTACAGAATACATGCAATGTAAGAATTTATAGTGTTTGTTCTTTCGGCGGGTTTTTTTTTTTTTTTTTCCTGTGTTAGTTTTAACACACGTACGAATGCACCCACTCAACCTCCTACAGAGAGAGAGAGAGAGAGAGAGAGAGAGACAGAGAGACAGAGAGACAGAGAGAGACAGAGAGAGACACACACAAAGAGAGAGAGAGACAGAGAAAGAAAATAGCAACACACACATACACAAACGCGCGCGGGCGCACACACACACACACACACACACACACACACACACACACACACACACACACACACACGCACACACAGAAGAAAGAAAATAGCAACACACAGACACACTCACACAGACACACTCACACACACACACACACACACACACAGAAGAAAGAAAATAGCAACACACACACACACACACACACACATACACACACACACACACACACACACACAGAGAAACACACACACACACACAGAAGAAAGAAAATAGCAACACACACACACACACACACACACACACACACGAAAACACAACACACACACACACACACACACACACACACACACACACACAAACACACACGCGCACGCACACACACATCCACCCACCAAAGAAAGAAAATAGCAACACACACACACACACACACATAACACACACACACACACAAACACACAGAGAAGAAAGAAAATAGCAACACACACACACATACACACAACACACACACACACACACACACACACACACACAGACGCACACACACACACCATAGAAAGAAAATAGCAACACACACACACACACACACACACACACACACACACCACACACACACACACAGAAGAAAGAAAACAGCAACACACACACACACACACACACACACACACACACACACACACACGCCGAAGAAAGAAAATAGCAACCTCCAAAAATCCATCAAAGCAAACAAACAAGCAAACAAACCCCAAGCAGAAAATGAGCGGAAACAAGGCCTCCCCCCCCCCCCCTCCCACCTCCTCCACGTCAGACGGCTGGGAATATAGCGGAAGACATGTCAGTGAAAAAAAAAGAGAAAAGGAAAAAGAGAAAGAGAAGGAAAGAAAGAAAGAGTGCCTGAAGCTGGAGAGAGAGATGGAGAGAGAGGGGTGAGAGAGAGAGAGAGTGAGAGGCTGGGGAGAGAGGGAGATAGAGAGAGAGTGAGAGGCTGGAGAGAGAGAGTGAGAGTCTGGAGAGAGACAGAGAGAAAGAGAGTGAGAGGGGCTGGAGAGAGAGAGATAGAGTGAGAGGCTGGAGAGAGAGAGTGAGAGTCTGGAGAGAGACAGAGAGAAAGAGAGTGAGAGGGGCTGGAGAGAGAGAGATAGAGTGAGAGGCTGGAGAGAGAGAGTGAGAGTCTGGAGAGAGACAGAGAGAAAGAGAGTGAGAGGGGCTGGAGAGAGAGAGATAGAGTGAGAGGCTGGAGAGAGAGAGTGAGAGTCTGGAGAGAGACAGAGAGAAAGAGAGTGAGAGGGGCTGGAGAGAGAGAGATAGAGTGAGAGGCTGGAGAGAGAGAGTGAGAGTCTGGAGAGAGACAGAGAGAAAGTGAGAGGGGCTGGAGAGAGATAGAGAGAGAGGGGGGCTAGAAGAGAGAGAGAGATAGAGTGAGAGGCTGGAGAGAGAGAGAGGGGCTGAAGAGAGAGATAGAGAGAGAAGGAAAGAGAGAGAGAGTGTGTGAGTGATGGGGACGGAGGAAAGGGAAGGAAGGCGGAAGAGAAAGAGATGGGGGAGGAAAGAGACAGGGGGGACAGGGAGACAGACAGAGAGACAGAGAGAAAAGAAAAGAGAGAAAGAGTGAGAGACTGGTGAGAGAGAGAGAGAGAGAGAGAGAGAGAGATTGGGTACGGGAGAGGGTAGGTGAGAGAGAGTGACAGAGAGAGACAGAGACAAAGAGAGAGACAGAGACAGAGAGAAAGAAAAGGGAAGGGAGAGATGGGGGGGGAAGGGGAGAGACGGACATGGACAGAGAGTGAGTGAGGTACACAGAGACAGAGAAAGAGGTATAACTTCTAAACAGACAGAGATAGACATGGAGATAGACAGACAGACACACACACAGACCCGTATAACTTCCAAACGACCTCAATCAACGGTCTACGAGCAGCAGAACTGAACGATCCGCGTGCAAAAGCCATGCGTTCCGATTGGATGAAGACGTATGAGACGCCATGTGCCGACTAAGGGAGACAAGCAAAGCTAATGTTTGCTTGCCCGGGTAGATAGGGGGCTGGGGGGGGGGGGGGGGGGAGCTTCCTCAACTTCTGCACTTTGGAACTCACACATTACCGGAACTGAATCATTTTTTTTAAACAGTCCTGAAACCAAAACAAACAAAAGACAAAAGACGCGTTGTAATGAAGCTGGTAACGAGTACTTAAAAGTGCAGAAATGATAAACTGAAGCTAGACGTCATTAAGCAAAACTTTCGACATCACAAATATGAAGGTAGCTTTATCTAAGCAAAAAACCGTAAATGTAAAAAAGATACTTACATTAAAAACATATGGGTATAAGACATTGAAACTACGTATGTAACTAAAACTGTGGTTTTGATAAACTGAAGCTAGATGTAGGTAACCAAAACTGTACATATGACAAACAGCACCAACCAGGTAGATCAGATATCTATGTTGCTGAAATGTGACCAGGTCATGGATAAGTTGTTTTTTTTCACAAATCTATTGCTCTTAGTTTTCGCTGGTGGGATAGATCATACTTAGTTCACATCACAAGGGAACCCTCAGCTATTCTCAGATGCCATCCTTTCTGTGTTTCTGCCACTGGGGAGTGTTTTACTCTAGACTGACTAGCATGTGTGGAGGATGGGGGAGGGAGGGGGTGCGCAGGGTAATGTGTGTGTGTGTGTGTGTGTGTGTGTGTGTGTGTGTGGTGCTCATGTACGTTTATGTGTATTTGATCGTGCTTTCGTATCTGTGAAACTGCATGTTTGTTGCATATCTGTTATGCATGTGCGTGCGTGTGTGTGTGTGTACGTGTGTGTACGTGTACGTGTGAATGTGTGTCTGCATGTTTTACATTTGTTTGCTTATTTATCATCATTGTTTTGTTTTGTTTTGTTTTGTTTTTGTTTTTTGCGTTGTTGTTTTTTTGGGGTTTTTTTTTAGTGTGTGTGTGTGTGTGTGTGTGTGTGTGTGTGTGTGTGTGCGCGCGCGCGCGCTTAGAGTTGACTTCATCAAGATTTTGCGCCTTATAAATATTAGTAGTAGTAGTAGTGTTTTTTTGTATTTATCTCTTTTTTTTTTCCTCAAGGCCTGACTAAGCGCGTTGGGTTACGCTGCTGGTCAGGCATCTGCTTGGCAGATGTGGTGTAGCGTATATGGATTTAACCGAACGCAGTGACGCCTCCTTGAGCTACTGATACTGATACTGATACTGACTAGCGGTGGAAGGGTTAAGCTAAATGCGTGAATTGACAGACTGAAGCTAAATTATAGACCGACATTAGCAAAACTGTGCACATGAGAACCTGAAGCAAAAATACGTGTCAGCAAAACTGAACCAAATATATTGCATGCTGTTCCCAAAGAACAACGGAGATTCAGTTATTTTTTCTGGTGTTGTCTTTGTAACTTGGTTTTCACATCGGTTTTTTTTTTTTTTTTTTTTTTTTTTTTCTCAAGGCCTGACTAACCGCGTTGGGTCACGCTGCTGGCTAGGCGTCTCCTTGGCAGATGTGGTGTAGCGTATATGGATTTGACAGAACGCAGTGACGCCTCCTTGAGCTACTGATACTGATACTGATACTGATACTGCACATCGTATTTTGCTGAGCAAAGTAATTTCAAGACGGACAGTTTGCCGTTGAGTTGTCTCGAACTTTCTTTTATTAAACCATTTGTTTATGAAACCTCTTCAGTTGTCATGAACGTTGTTGTTTTTTTTTTGTTTGGTTGGGTTTTTTTTGTTTAATGTCCCGTCACACATATCGGTGATTGAAGACATTTTGTTAAAGTATTTATGAATACATCTGAGTATTATCGGTTAGAAGGGGTGGGAGATGTGGATGAATGGAGGGTTGGGGGAAACTGGGCAAATGAGGGTAAAAATGTGGGTGAAATTTGAAGACAAACAAAACAAAAAAAAGAAACGAAAAAAAAACCCCTCTAAATACAGTTACAGGAAATTACTTAAAGGACTTCGTAAGAGAGAAGTCGTTAAACTGACAAGCGAAACAACTGATAATGAATGCAAAAAGTCAAAAACATCAACGTTCTCAGTCACTTGTGAAGACACACTTTCGTGTACAAAAGGCTTCATCAAGCTACAGTGAAAAATTATATGCTCAATCGTCAGGTTACTAAAGCATATACACTTGACATTAGAACAATACTTGGTCCGTAATGAATTTGATAATAGTCTGAGAGCTAAGCTCAGAATTGGTCTGGTTTTTTGGGGGGTTTTTTTTGTTTGTTGTTTTTTGTTGTTGTTGTTGTTGTTGTTTTGGGGGGTTGTTTGCTTTTTGTTTTGGGGTTTCTTTGTTTGTTTTGTTTGGTGTTTTTTTTGCTCTCAAGATCTCAAGATGTGTCAAATGTCGTTAGAGCAGAAATACGCAGCTATTCACTGATACAAGGAGACTTGCTATTTATCAGAAAACTTTGACTGCTTCGGCAAAACGAACAGTGAAAGAACAGGGAAGGGGGTTCTTTTTTAACCTGTCAAGATTATTCAGCTTCCATTCAAAATCTATTTGGCAGTGTGTCGTCGCGTGCGAACGGATTTACATTCATCATCATCATCATCATCATCATCATCATGATGACCGTATCATCGTCATCATCCTCAACATCATTATCGTCATCAATATCACCATCATGGTAGTCACCGTCATCCTCTGTCAGAAAACAATGAGGCCATAGATAATGAATTCTACGAGAGTGGTGTTAAGAATGTGATAATGATAATGATAATGATGATAACAATAAAGTAAATAATAATAATGATAAAGGATGACGATGATGATGGTTTAAATAATCTCAAACTGTTCGACAGTAAACATGCTCACGATACAAGCAAAGAGAAAGGAGCATCAATCAACATAAAGCTTTTACTGCGTCTCACAGGTTGCACTTCACTTCTAATTATGTGACGGCTGATGAACCATATTATCACTGATATCAAATACCTTAATCATAAACAGGAAATGACGACGAAGTCGATGAAGAAGAAGAAGAAGAAGAAGAAGAAGAAGAAGATGATGATGATGATGATGATGATCATGATGATGATCATGATGATGATGATCATGATGATCATGATGATGATGATCATGATGATCATGATGATCATGATCATGATGATGATGATGATGATCATGATGATGATCATGATGATGATGATGATGATCATGATGATGATGATCATGATGATGATGATGATCATGATGATGATCATGATGATCATGATGATGATCATGATGATGATGTAACACCAACAGGAAGAAGAAGAAGAAGAAGATGATGATGATGATGATGATGTAACACCAACAGGAAGAAGATGATGATGATGATGTAACACCAACAGGAAGAAGAAGAAGAAGATGATGATGATGATGATGATGTAACACCAACAGGAAGAAGAAGAAGAAGATGATGATGATGATGATGTAACACCAACAGGAAGAAGAAGAAGATGATGATGATGATGATGATGATGTAACACCAACAGGAAGAAGAATATGATGATGATGATGATGATGATGATGATGATGATGATAATGTAACACCAACAGGAAGAAGAAGAAGAAGATGATGATGTAACACCAAGAAGAAGAAGAAGAAGAAGATGATGATGATGATGATGATGATGTAACACCAACAGGAAGAAGAAGAAGAAGAAGAAGAAGATGATGATGATGATGATGATGTAACACCATCAGGAAGAAGAAGAAGAAGAAGAAGAAGATGATGATGATGTTGATGATGATGATGATGTAACACCAACAGGAAGAAGAAGAAGAAGAAGAAGAAGATGATGATGATGATGATGATGATGATGTAACACCAACAGGAAGAAGAAGAAGAAGATGATGATGATGATGATGATGATGATAATGATGATGATGTACCAAGAAGAAGAAGAAGATGATGATGATGATGATGATGATGAAGACGACGATGATGATGATGATGTATCAACGACATCACCATCACCATCATCATCATCATCATAACACAAACAGCAGAAACAACATCACACCAACGATAACCACAGAAGTCAGTCTGACCCCACCTGTCAGGGACAGCCACAGAAGGCAACACCAACAGGCACTAACAACAACAAAAAACAGAGAGTAAGGTCAAGGAGAACAAGAGAGGCAAGGCCTTCAAGGCTCACTTGTGATACACTTTTTAAAAAAATCCAAGCTTTTTATGTATTGAGTACAATTTCAAAATATAATGTTTAAGATGAGAAAGATCAGTTTAAAGCGAATTAAGTCCCCTAGCATTAATTGCAGAGTAATTTCCCTTTTTTACTATCTGCACCAAAACGTTTGCAAAATAGATAAAACTTCCATGCTTAGCAAAAGAAGTTCCTGTTTGAACAAAAAATGATAATAATGACTGCTCTTGTTGCTGGGTCAGAATATCAGATCAAAGTGCCAAGTTTAGAGAATACAAAAAATATAAATATAACAGTAAATGCAGTTTGCATATAATAAGGCTTCATTTTTTAAATTTTTTTGTGCCCATCCCAGAGGTGCAATATTGCTTTAAACAAGATGACTGGAAAGAACTGAATTTTTCCTATTTTTAAGCCTAATTTGGTGTCAACTGACAAAGTATTTACAGAGAAAATGTCAATGTTAAAGTTTACCACGGACACACACACACACACACACACACACACACACACACACAACCGAACACCGGGTTAAAACATAGACTCACTTTGTTTACACAAGTGAGTCAAAAATGGATGAGCAATGAAAACGAGGGCCAGGGCGGTGGGAGGGAGGAGGGGGGGGAGTGCGGGGGAATGGGGGGGCATACAAAAAAAAAAAGACACGCACACACACACACACACGCACACACACATACTGATACATACACGCACGCACACACACACACACACACATACACGCACGCACACACACACACACGCACACACATACATACACGCACACGCACGCACACACACAAACACACACACATACATACACGCACACACACACTCACACACACATACATACACGAACACACACACACACACACACACACCAAAAAAAACAAAAAACAAACCCAAACCCTGAAACTAAAGTAAGAGGAACAAAACTGGCACGGTCCATTTCCTCCATCTCTCCCTCAAGTGTTGGTGCCCTGCTACTAGAGAGCCACCTCCGCAGTCAGAGCTAGACAGCATGGGGCCTGTACTGCACTGCTTCCCTTCAAGGGAGACAGCAGTGCGCGCGCGCGCGCATGCACACACACACACACACACACACACACACACACACACACACGCAAGCACACACACACACACACACACACACACACACACACACACGTCAAACACACACTAACACAAAAGCCACACAACAAAAACTGATGACACAAATATACATACACGCATGCACGCGTGCGCACACAGACAGACAGAAACACACACACCACACACACACACACACACACACACACATCAACAACAACATAACATTAAACACGCATCCCAAACACGCACAGAGACACTCAGAGATAAAGACGCGCACACAGATACACACACGCACGCGCGAGCGCGCGCCATTAAGCATTAAGCACGACTATAAAGCATTTTATTCTATAAACAAATACACAGATACAATCTGGCATACACGTAAGCACGTACGCCCGCACGCACGCACATACACACACACACATACACACAAATACATACACACAAACACAAATGCACACCATAAAGCATGAAAATAAATAATTTGGATCTATCACACACAAACGCAAACACAAACACACACAAAAGCACACACACACACACACACACACACACACACACACATACGCACACACACACTGGCACAAAATGAATACACTCACAAACGCGCGCGCGCGCGCACACACACACACACACACACACACACACACACACATCCGCGTTCTCCGAAGAAGAAAAAACTGGCTGCAAGCATCCCACGGGAGCATTGGGATGGGACCGACTTCATTTATTATTAAAGTCTAATGGAATTTGGTATTCCACGGCACGTTACCAGTTTGACAGCACCCGCTCTCTCTCTCTCTCTCTCTCTCTCTCTCGTTACCCCATTCTCTCTCTCTTTCTGCCTTCCTCTTTCTCTCTCTCTTTATGCCTTCCTCTTTCTCTCTCTGCCTTTCTCCCTCTCTCTCTCCCCTCTATATCGTTGCCCCATTCTCTCTCTCTGTCTCTCTCTCTCTCTCTCTCTCTCGTAGCCCCAATCTCTCTCTGTCTCTCTCTCTCTCTCTCTTCCTCTCTCTCTCGCTCGCTGCCCCATTCTCTCTCTCCTCTCTCTCTCTCTCCCTGCCCCATTCTCTCTCTCTCCCCTCTCTCTCTCCCTGCCCCATTCTCTCTCTCTCTCTCTCCCCCTCTCTCTCGCTGCCCCATTCTCTCTCTCTCTCTCTCCTCTCTCTCGTTGCCCCATTCTCTCTCTCCCCCCTCTCTCTCTCTCGTTGTCCCATTCTCTCTCCTCCCTCTCTCTCTCTCGTTGCCCTATTCTCTCTCTCTCTCTCTCTCCCTCTCTCTCCCGTTGCCCCATTCTCTCTCTCTCCTCTCTCTCTCTCTCTCTCTCTCTCCACTCTCTCTTTGCCCCATTCTCTTTCTCTCTCTCCTCTCTCTCTTTGCCCCATTCTCTCTCTCTCTCCCCACGTCTCTTCGCCCCATTCTCTTTCTCTCTCCCCACGTCTCTTTGCCCCATTCTCTTTCTCTCTCCCCTCTCTCTCTTTGCCCCATTCTCTCTCTCTCTCTCTCCACTCTCTCTTTGCCCCATTCTCTTTCTCTCTCCCCTCTCTCTCTTTGCCCCATTCTCTCTCTCCTCTCTCCCCACGTCTCTTTGCCCCATTCTCTCTCTCTCTTTGCCCCATTCTCTCTCTCTCTCCCCTCTCTCTCTTTGCCCCATTCTCTCTCTCTCTCCCCTCTCTCTCTTTGCCCCATTCTCTCTCTCTCTCCCCTCTCTCTCTTTGCCCCATTCTCTCTCTCCTCTCTCCCCACGTCTCTTTGCCCCATTCTCTCTCTCTCGTTGTCCCATTCTCTCTCTTTCTCTCTCTCTCCCCCCTCTCTCTCTCGTTGTGCTCTCTCTCTCTCTCCCCCTCTCTCTCTTTGCCCCATTCTCTCTCTCTCTCCCCTCTCTCTCTTTGCCCCATTCTCTCTCTCCTCTCTCCCCACGTCTCTTTGCCCCATTCTCTCTCTCTCGTTGTCCCATTCTCTCTCTTTCTCTCTCTCTCCCCCTCTCTCTCTCGTTGTCCCCACCTCTCTCTCCCTTTCTCCTCTCTCTCTCTTTGCCCCATTCTCTCTCTCTCTCTCTCTCTCTCTCTCTCTCGTTGCCCCATTCTCTCTCTCTGTCTCTCTCTCTCCCCCTCTCTCTCTCTCCCCCCCTCCTCTCTCTCGTTTGCCCCATTCTCTCTGCTCTCTCTCTCTGCCCATTCTCTCTCTCTCTCTCTCTCTCTCCTCTCGTTGCCCCCATTCTCTCTCTCTCTCTCTCTGTCCCCCTCTCTCTCGTCGTTGCCCCATTCTCTCTCTCTCTTCCTCTCCCCCCCCTCTTTCTCTCGTCTGCCCCATCTCTCTCTCTCGTCTCTTCCTCACTCTCTCTCTCTCTGTGTCCCTCTCTCTCTCGTTGTCCCACTCTCTCTCTCGGTCTCTCGGTCTCCCCTCTCTCTCTCTCGTTGCCCCACTCTCTCTCTCTGTCTCTCTGTCTCTCCCCTCTCTCTCTCGTTGCCCCATTCTCTCTTTCTCTCCTTTCTCTCCCCCCTCTCTCTCTCGTTGCCCCATTCTCTCTTTCTCTCCTCTCTCTCTCCCCCCTCTCTCTCTCGTTGCCCCATTCTCTCTTTCTCTCCTTTCTCTCTCCCCCTCTCTCTCTCTCGTTGCCCCATTCTCTCTTTCTCTCCTCTCTCTCTCCCCCCTCTCTCTCTCTCGTTGCCCCATTCTCTCTCTCTCCGTTTCTCTCTCTCTCTCGTTGCCCCATTCTCTCTTTCTCTCCTCTCTTTCTCCCCCCTCTCTCTCTCGTTGCCCCACTCTCTCTCTCTGTCTCTCTCCTCTCTCTCTCTCGTTGCCCCATTCTCTCTCTCTCTCTCTCTCCCCCTCTCTCTCTCTCGTTGCCCCATTCTCTCTCTCTCTGTCTCCCTCTCTCTCTCGTTGCCCCACTCTCTCTCTCTCTCTCTCTCTCTCCCCTTCTGTCGGTACCTGAGTTAACAGGACGAAAGAGGCACGAAAGCCGAGTGCCTGGGGAAATTGGTGACGATGTTTTTGCGTGTAATTCAATGAGCTTGTTAGAGAACGCTTTTGATGATCTCGAGCAGTTTAATCCTGGAAACAGCGGTAGTTTGCAAGCGGATAAAGTGCCGCTGCTCTGTTGTCTATGTGTGTGTGTGTGTGTGTGTGTGTGTGTGTGTGTGTGTGTGTGTGTGTGTGTGTGTGTGTGTGTGTGTGTGTGTGTGTGTGTGCGTGCGCGTAGGCGTATAGGCGTGCATGCGTATATACGTGTGTACGTGATTACGTGTGTACATGTGTGTTTGCGTGTGCGCGTGCTTGAGTATACACGAGCGCGTGCGTGTATGCTTTCGAATATAGTGTATTTAAGGGGGAGTCGATCAGACCTCTATCTGTGTGTGTGTGTGTGTGTGTGTGTGTGTGTGTGTGTGTGTGTGTGTGTGTGTGTGTGTGTGTGTGTGTGTGTGTGTTACTGCCACGAAAAAGCCTTCACCTTAACATTTTTGACCTCATAACATATTTACATTCGTAATATCTCTGTGTATTCGTTTGTTAAAACGACAGCCAAGCTAACAGAAATAGGTTTCTATGTCATAGAATGCAGTGTCTTTCGAAAGACCGCATTCTGTTCAATTGTCTTTAACTGGTGCTCTTGAACAAAGTTCCACGGGAACCATTTCTTCAATCTTTCAGCTTATTTGACGATTTCGAAACTCTTTGAAGACCCGAGCAGCCGCATTACTAAACTGACTCCGCGTAAAAGAAAAAAGATTACTCAGTGAATTTCCACGTTCAATGAAAATGAAACTCACCAGGCCGTTGAACTTTGCTAAGTGGGGAAGTGGTTTGACTTAAACATCGCCCCCTCCTCTCTTTCTCCTCTCTTTCTTCTCTCTTACTCTCCTTCTTTCTCTAATTCGTCGCCGATGACTGCCAATTTTCCAATCACTCCTTTTCATGAATGAGCTCTTATTATTACGTGTATGAAAATTCATGTTACAACTCGGCTATTTTTAAGCTGCCATACACCTGTTGTTGCTTGTTTTTGGTCTTTTCTTTTTTCTTTTTTTCCTTTTTTTTTTCTTTTTTCTTTTTGCTTTGGTAGAAGGAGGGGGCAAGGGGGGTGGGGGGTATTTTCCGAGTAGTTCGAAATGTAATATACAGATTCCCCTGTCCCTTTCTCAGATACACATGAATGTCTGTCTGTCTGTCTGTCTCTCACTCACTCACTCTGCCTTCCTCTTTTTCTTTCTGTACCCTCTCTCTCTCTCTCTCGTTGCCCCATTCTCTCTCTGTCTCTCTCTCACTCACTCTTCCTTCCTCTTTCTGTGCCATCTCTCTCTCTCTGTTGGTTTTGGGAAGGAGATTGAGAGACAGTCTGAAACACCCCCCCCCCAAAAAAAAACAAACAAACAAACAAAAAAAACAACAAAAACAACAAAAACAAAAAAAACAAACATACACACACACACACACACACACACACACACACACACAAATTCTTTTAAAACAAACAAATGAATAAGCCAGATTGTGAATGGTCTGCTGTTTGTATATACAGATACAAAAATCGTTGTTTGGCATGCGCAGAAGTGAAACTTAAGGCAAGTAATGTTGGTGAAAAAAAAGTATGTGCGCTGAGGTGTGTGCAAATGGTACATTTCTGGGTGAAATGGATGCTTCTTTTTTAAATGAATACTTCTGATGAAAACAAAACAACCCCCCCCCAAAAAAAAACAACAACAACAAAAAACAAAACAAAACAAAACAAAAAAAAAACCCAAATGAATAAACAGTCCTTATTGAATTCTACTGATGGAGCCTATCAAAATAAACGAAAGCAAGGTTTTCAACATTCATTAAAACTAATCAGTCTGAACAACAAAACAGAACGTATGTTACAGATAAAGTCTTTGAAAACAAAGAATTAAACAAACAAACAAACAAACAAACAAAAGGAAGGTTTCGGAAATCTTCCTTTGTATACAGATCCGTAAAAATCCGTACAGATCCGTACAAATCCGTACAGATCCGTACAAATCCGTACGTGTTGGCACGCTCTCGCGTCTGTGTGATCTGCGACAACAACGATGCAGTCTCTCGCCGGAAACTGAAGACCAGGCAACCTTCGTTGCGGATTTCGCTGAACTAAATTAATTTTTAACCCAGCTACCCGCGCAAGTTACATGAAAGAAAACTCAGCCTCGCTGTGTTGCCATAATAATCACCTAAGAGAAGGTTTTCCCTTCCCTTCTAATTGACAAGTGAACTAATTAGCGAATGAATAACAGAACACTGTTTCTTGTTGGGTTTTTTGTTGTTGTTGTTGTTGTTTTGGGGGGCTTTTTTGGTGTGTGTGTGTGTGTGTGTGTGTGTGTGTGTGTGTTCTTGTTGTTGTTTTTCCCGTTCTGCTAGAACTGATGAAAAAATAATTGTCATCCATCACGCTTTATGAAAAAAAAAAAGCTTTTTCCGCATGAACGGTAGTGACAACAACGATGTTTTTCTTCGAAATTTGTTTTAAAGAACAGGGTTCTCTGGTTTGTTTATGGTTTAGCTTTCCTTTTTTTTTTTTTTTTCTTCTTTTTTTTTTTTAAATGGGTAAAGCGACGGGTAAAGGAATTACTTCCCTTCCTGAATCAAGGCTATAATGATGGTATAAGGGAGCTTTTCTCTCTCGCAGCCTCCCCCAGGCCCCCTATCGCCTTCTCTTCCCACATACACTTTCCCTCCCTACCCTCTTTTCTTTTCTTTTTTTTCTTTTTTTTTTAATTAGGGAAGTGGCATAAGCATGCACCTCCTTTTTCACATCCAGCCCTCAGGGCAGAAGAGACAGTGAAATCAAAATGTTCACAGAATAACACAATATATATATATATATATATATAGAGAGAGAGAGAGAGAGAGAGAGAGAGAGAGAGAGGGAGGGAGAGAGAGAGAGAGAGAGAGAGAGAGAGAATGATGTAGATATATGGGTTAGAGAAGGTATTCCCAATATATACGCTTTCGAAGACAGACAGAGAGAGGGGGTGGGAGAGGAGAGAGGGGGATAGAGAGAGAAAAAGAGAGAGAGACAGAGAGAGACAGAGACATAGAGAGAGAGACAGACAGACAGTGACACAGAGAGAGAGACAGAGACACAGAGAGAGAGAGAGCGTGTGTGTGTGTGTGTGTGTGTGTGTGTGTGTGTGTGTGTGTGTGTGTGTGTGTGTGTGTGTGTGTCTTTCTGTCTGTATGTATGTATGTCTGAATGCATACGCGTGTTTGTGTGTGTGTGTGTGTGTGTGTGTGTGTGTGTGTGTGTGTGTGTGTGTGTGTGTGTGTGTGTGTGTGTGTGTGTGTGTGTGTTTTGCATCTGTTTGAAAACTGGTTACATTTCAAATGGATTTCTGCAAAGACGTGGCATAAGCTATACGAATTTTGCTCAGAAATAATATAAAAAAAGAAAGAAAAAAGTGTCGTCAAACTTTCAACTCGTCGCCAAACTTTACTTACTGTCTAAGACACTGAGACAAGAAAAATTACTTTTTCCCTTAGACCTCGGAATGAGATCGGTTTCCAAAGAAAAAAACGTTTTCGAACAATTTGCATTTCATTTCCAGACTTAATGTAATAATAACCCGTGGAAGTGGGGGGGGGGGAGGAGGTTTAGTGGGGGAAGTTTGCATAGCAGTCCTAAAGGCTTGCCCACGCATGCACACGTATGTATCGGATTTCAGATTATTATTCACGATTTTATGTATTTCGTTTTTTTATTACCTGTTTGTATCAATCAGATTTTACGTTTACTTTTTTTTTCATGTATTTATTTCATTAGGTTTGTAAACAACAAAAATGGGAACTAGAGAAACAAGGTTTATATTAGCTGCTGACTCATCTATACTTGTTCACTTATGTATGAACTTACTTTTTTCTAGTACTATATTTTACATTCGTTGATCTGCGCATCGATTCGTTCATTACAACACTATAACAGTTAGACAATCCAAAAAGTTCGACAGGAACTGAATTTCACATATTTTTCTATTGTTTTCATTTGTATTTTGTGAATTTGTTTGTTTTCAATATTTTACGTTTTTACATTATTCCACATTATTCGTTCATTTTTCCATCGACTCGTTCGAATCGTTATCAGTTTGGCGAAAAGAACAGATATTGATCGAGGAATTTGATCCCTTATCACTCACTTGTTCGTCTATTTATTCATGTCTTTATTTGCGACATCAGTTTGACAAACTGGGGAGCGACTGGAAGAGGAATAGACAAAACCAACCCAACCACCACCACCAACAACAACGACAACAAAACAGCAACAACAGCAAAACCACTTCGTGTATGTTTACATTACAGCAATAGGAGGGTAGAGGTTCCTGCTCTTCAAAGTACAAGCAGGTTTTTTTTGGGGGGGTGGGGTGGGGGGGTTTTTTTTCGCAATGAGGAGTTACTAGTAAGTGACACTTGAAGTCCCGAATTAAGGACAAGGACTGAGAATAGAAACTATCTCCCCCCTGCCTCCCTACCTCTTCCCTAACACTTCTCCTTCTGCTCAAGAGGAAGTCTTGACTCGAGGCAAACTAAAGAGCTCGCCTTTCTCAGATGTGCCGAAACTTCCTCGGTTGTTTCCAAAAAAAAAAAAAAAAAAAAAAAAATTCACTTGATATAAAGAAAGGCCTTGGGATTGTTCAACTGTGAGTGGGTGATTGAGAAGGAGAGAGAGAGGGGGGTGACAGAGACACTGAGAGGGAGAAGAAGAAAGAGAGAAAGAGGGCCACACACACAAACACACACACACACACACACACACACACACACTCAATTTTTTTTTAATTTACCGATTCTTTCAAACAATTGAAATTTATGTCCCCCCCTTTTTTTTTTTTTTTTTATCCAGTAAACCTGCCTTATAGATGTTATGAAGCTTCAACTTGATGAAAAAGCAAACAAATCGATAAATGATACCAAAATATTTATATGAGATTTTACGAAAGAGAAAACAAATCGATAAATGATACCAAAATATTTATATGAGATTTTAGAAAAGGGAAAACAAGTTGATAAATGATACCAAAACATTTGAATAAGATTATGTTTCTTTCATTTATTTTCTTCCGAAGATTAGTGTCAATAAACGGACAACACATATCTTTCTTTTTCTGGGATTTAAGATATTCTTTATGAAGATTTAAAAAAAAAAAAAAAACGTTAACGTTTTCATCCATGAAGATTGAAATACATTTTGTCGTGCAAAACACAACCTAACTTGCGGAACTGTGGAAAGGAAATGCGCTTTTCTAAGTATTTGTATTTGTATTTGCATTTCTTTTTATCGCAACAGATTTCTCTGTGTGAAATTCGGGCAGCTCTCCCCAGGGAGAGCACGTCGCTACACTACAGCGCCACCCCCCTTTTTTTTTTTTCTTTTTTTTACCCCTGCGTGCAGTTTTACTTGTTTTTTTTCCTATTAAAGTGGATTTTTCTACAGAATTTTGCCAGGAACAACCCTTTTGTTGCCGTGGGTTCTTTCACGTGCGCTAAGTGCATGCTGCACACGGGACCTCGGTTTATCGTCTCATCCGAATTACTAGCGTCCAGACCACGACTCTAGGGGGAAAAAGTATCGACAGCTGAGCCATGAGTCGAACCAGCGCGCTCAGATTTTCTCGCTTCCATGGCGGACGAGTTACCTCTAGGCCATCAGTCCACAAGGTAGTCGGTCAGTCTACGAATAGGGCAAAAGAAACTTTCAACCAGCTTTAGGGAAGAGGAAGCAAAGAGGTAATAACTTAAAACCTGGTTCAGTGGAATACAGTTTCAGTTTCAGTTTCAGTAGCTCAAGGAGGCGTCACCGCGTTCGGACAAATCCATATACGCTACACCACATCTGCCAAGCAGATGCCTGACCAGCAGCGTAACCCAACGCGCTTAGTCAGGCCTTGAGAAAAAGAAAAAAAAAAGGTGAATAAATAATAGATAAGCGTACATAAATAAGTAACTAACTAAATAAATAATAATTATGATATAAAAAGGTAGTAGTAATGATGATAATAATAATAATAATAATAATAATAATAATAATAATAATAAATTAATTAATAAATAAATAAATAAATAAATAAGACAACAATGGAATACAATTAAAACGAACATAGGTACTGATCACAGTTTTTCTTTTCGTGTGTGTGTGTGTGTGTGTGTGTGTGTGTGTGTGTGTGTGTGTGTGTGTGTGATTATTACGTTGTTGTAATTATGTGTCGCCTTATCACCCAGAGTCGATGCCAAACATAACGCAGTAATTACTGTCCCATAAACATCTCTGCATGGAAGCCGACAATGGAAGCATTGTGAGATTTAAAGTGCAAAACGACTCGGAGCATTTTAAGGTCAATGACTGTGTCGGTTGTAATTGTTTCAAAAGTTCCAAACAGTACCGTTTTCTATGTGAATTGGGCTCTCTCTCTCTCTCTCTCTCTGAAACAATATTCTAGTTGTACAACAACAACAACAAACACACAAAAAACAACACCCATTTAGTCATACCACATCTTCATAACATATACCCAATACTAACTTTTCCAGTTTTTACAAAGAGTACACTTCTCATTATCCATCAATTTCATTTTTGTAACATGGGTTTTAAGCAATTAAAAAAAAAATCAGTAAAAATGCTGGTGAACAATTGGGGAAAAAATGGAAAAGGAGGCGCGTTGTGGCGAGGAGAAAATGGAAAGGAGGTGTGTTGTGGCGAGGAGAAAATGGAAAGGAGGCGTGTTGTGGCGAGGAGAAAATGGAAAGGAGGCGTGTTGTGGTGAGGAGAAAATGGAAAGGAGGCGTGTTGTGGCGAGGAGAAAATGGAAAGGAGGCGTGTTGTGGCGAGGAAAAAATGGAAAGGAGGCGTGTTGTGGCGAGGAGAAAATGGAAAGGAGGTGTGTTGTGGCGAGGAGAAAATGGAAAGGAGGCGTGTTGTGGCGAGGAGAAAATGGAAAGGAGGTGTGTTGTGGCGAGGAGAAAATGGAAAGGAGGCGTGTTGTGGCGAGGAAAAAATGGAAAGGAGGCGTGTTGTGGCGAGGAGAAAATGGAAAGGAGGCGTGTTGTGGCGAGGAGAAAATGGAAAGGAGGCGTGTTGTGGCGAGGAGAAAATGGAAAGGAGGCGTGTTGTGGCGAGGAGAAAATGGAAAGGAGGCGTGTTGTGGCGAGGACAAAATGGAAAGGAGGCGTGTTGTGGCGAGGAGAAAATGGAAAGGAGGTGTGTTGTGGCGAGGAAAAAATGGAAGATCAGTGCAAACAAAGGAATAGCCAAGCAGTTTACCACTGCAAAATGAGAAATCTAACACCCGTGTTATAAGCCTATAAAACGCAGTGAGATCAAGATTAAAGACTGAAGAATACATGTCGGAGGGGGAGGGGTTGGGGGGGGGGCGGGGACGGAGGAGGGGGGGTGCCAAAGAAGAAACTGAATTTTTAACAAATTGGCGCCACTGTATACCCATCATAATAATAATTTTAAAAAATTGAGCCAACATTGCCCCTTGATACAACGTGGAAAATAGTTCTGTACACATTTTGTATTTTGTGTCATTACTTGGAAAATAATGACTGCATTTTATTATGCAGATAACACAAATCTAATGGTAATAATTGCGAAAAAGAAGATCCTGGCTTTCGAACAGACGTAGCCCATCCCCCCTCCCCCCCCTCACCCCCGCCACCCCCATCCCACCCC
Organism: Babylonia areolata; assembly: GCF_041734735.1. NCBI lineage: Eukaryota > Metazoa > Mollusca > Gastropoda > Neogastropoda > Buccinidae > Babylonia > Babylonia areolata. The sequence continues at coordinate 16,130,069 of NC_134884.1, forward strand.
ATCACCTTTTGTTTTTTTCCTCCATCCCTCACTGTGCCCCCCCCCCACTTCCTCAATCTCTGTCTGTCTTCCTGTGTGTTAGTGTACACTGGGCAGAGTGGGTAAGTCGTCGGACTTCAGATCCAGTGGTCAGGGTTCGATCCTCCCGTTTCGACCAGGTGTTGTGTCCTTCGGGAAAGGAACTTTACCCCGGTTTTCCTCACTCCACTGGATGTGTGGATGGGTACCCCCATTTGGATGGGGAAGGTCAAGTGAGACGGCGGAAGGAGAGGACTGGGCCCCACCTTCCCATGCCGAGAACCCGGACACAGTGGTTTGTCAGTTCGAATACTGCCACTGATGGTCGAAAAATGCTGTAGGACCTTTTAATCTGACACTGGTGAGTGAAACCGAGTTGTTAGATGAAGAAAGGGTTTTACTTTATCATCATCATCATCATCATCATCATTATTATTATCATTATCATCATCATCATCGTTATTAATATTATCATTATTATTATCATCATCATCATTATCATTATTATCATCACCACCATCATTATTATTATTATTATTGTTGTTGTTGTTGTTATCATCATCATTGTTATCATTATCATCATCATTATTAACATCATCATCATCATCATCAATAGTAGTAGTAGTAGTAGTAGTAGTAGTAGTAGTAGTAGTATCATTATTATACTTGCAACTGAGAAACTTTTTTTTAACCAGTTGGTTTGACTTTTATTCTGTGTCAGATTAATTATGATGTAGAGTACATGTTCTAAAAAGAATTGGAAGAAGAGAACCTTCACAGAGGATGAAAAATCATGCTTCAGTGTAAGAATTTCAACCTGTAAAGATATCCCACAGGAATTGCATGTAAATATGTATGTATGGATGAATGTACCGACACACACATACACACACATAATACATATCTACACACACACACACACACACACACACACACACACTTATATACATAAACTAGATTGTTACGTATTTAAAAATTTAGTTTAAAATGGTTTATCCAAAGCAAAATTGATACTAAATAAAAGTGCTCAGGTACCAACACACACACATAATACATATTTATCTACACACACACACACACACACACACACACACACACACACACACACACACACACACACACACACTTATATAAACTAAATTGTTACGTATTTAAAAATTTAGTTTAAAATGGTTTATCCAAAGCAAAATTAATACTAAATAAAAGTGCTCAGGTACCGACACACACATACACACACACATAATACATATTTATCTACACACACACACACACACACACACACACACTTTTTTTTTTTTTACACAAACTAGATTGTTACGTGTTTGAAAATTTAGTATAAAACGGTTTAACCAAACTGAGCAAAATTAATAATAAATGAAAGTGCCCAGGTCTAAACGTAGAGATTGAGAGACATGGCCTCCTCTGACGATGTTCCACTGATGAGTCTCAGTGTCATCAATACAACTTCAATACATACAAAGTAAAGACAAGAGAGGCAAGGCCTTCAAGACTCACTTGTGATACACTTTTTTTAAAAAAATCCAAGCTTTTTATGTATTGAGTATAATTTCAAAATGTAATGTTTAAGATGAGTTTGAAGCAAATTAACTCCCCTAGCATTACAGAGTAATTTCCCTTTTTTACTATCTGCACCAAAACGTTTGCAAAATAAATAATACTTCCATGCTTAGCAAAAGAAGTTCCTGTTTGAACAAAAAATGATAATAATGACTGCTCTAGCTGTTGGGTCAGAGTATCAGATCAAAGTGCCAAGTTTAGAGAATACAAAAAATATAAATATAACAGTAAATGCAGTTTGCATATAATTAGGCTTCATTCTTTTTTCTTTTCTTTTTTTGTGCCCATCCCAGAGGCGCAGTATTGTTTTAAACAAGATGACTGGAAAGAACTGAATTTTTCCTATTTTTATGCCAAATTTGGTGTCAACTGACAAAGTAGTTGCAGAGAAAATGCCAATGTTAAAGTTTACCACGGACACACACACACACACACACACACACACACACACACACACACACAGACAACCGAACACCGGGTTAAAACATAGACTCACTTTGTTTACACAAGTGAGTCAAAAATGAAACAAACATCTCACTTACCTTGCATATCCACTCGCCACGTGGTAGGAAGAAAAGAAAACAAGAAAACAACAACAACAACAAGATGCACACACCAGAAGCAGTGAAGCCAGAGAGAAAACCCAATTCGCAGAACGTATTGTCGGGGAATAAAACAATCCAAAAAGTCAGCGAAATGCCCGAACAGTTGAGAATGAAGAGACAAAAGCAGACACCACAGGTTATATTAACAGAGCGTGCACAAATGTTGTGGGCCACTCGCTCTCTCTCTCCCCTCTCTCTCTCTCGCGCTCGCTCGCTCCACACGCTTTTCAAAAACCAGCGCTGCTATGTCGCCACAAGCCCCTTCTAGTGCTCTATTGTAAACTCCGTGCTGCACGTGCGCAGTGGACCTCACAGCGCGTGGGGGGCGCGTGCTGACCCGGTTGTCGCTGATTGGCCCTGTTGCTCTCTCTCTCTCTCTCTCTCTCTCTCTCGGTAGCACTGCGATTCTGCTCTTCGCGGCTTTCCGAAAGACACGGGTAGTCAGTCCTAGTCACGTTCGTCGCACTGTTCACACCTCACTGAGATATCGCTCGCTGAAACGCAACTGAGGTTGGCTGCCAGCAGTAATAAACTGAAAACCGGACATTGTACTGTAAACAAGAAAGGAGGGAAAAGTGTTGGTTGAGTTTTTGTTTGTTGGTGGAGCTCTTTGGGGTTTTTTTGTTGTTGTTGTTTTGTGACGAACTCTTTATGGACAGGGGGTAGAGATAGCGAAAGAGTATGACATAGAATCGGGAATACAGTTCCGCAGCTCAGTCTAGCAGCCCTGGCGCAGTTTTTTGTTTTGTTTTGTTTTCAAGAAAAATCCAGTTTGTAGGATGCATTGGAAACTTTCCAGATATGCTATCTATCACTCTGTGTATCTCCCCCCTCTCTCTCTGTTCCGCTCTCTCTGTATGTCTCTCTCTGTTCTCAGTCTCTCCCTGTCTCTGTCTCTCTGTCCCGGTCTCTCTGTCTCTCATACACACACATACCCTCTCTCTCTTTCACTCACACACACACACACACACACACACACACACACACACACATACCCTCTCTCTGTTTAACACACACACACACACACACACACACAGTTTCATTGCGCCTGACACTATTGATTGTATAACCAACGACAGTTTTTCATTACCTGTCGCCGCGGCGATTTATTCAATCATTTATTCATGCTGACAATTCAGTATCTGTGCCTTTTGGGGGGTTTGTTTCTTTGTCTCTTGACTAGAGCACACAGTGAACACTATGTTATTATCATCAGTACTTGAACTGACATTACGCCGCTACTTTCCAAGCAGTTTCTATATATTTCAGGTGGCAGTTGCATTGCTTGATTCTATCTTTTTGACAGAGTATCATCATCATCATCATCATCATCATTATTGTTGATGTCATTATCGTTATTATTATTATCATTATCATAATAATTAATATTATTATTATTACTACCACTTTCATCATCATCATCATTATTATTATTATTGGTGGTGGTGGTGGTGGTGGAACACACACACACACACACAGAGAGAGAGAGAGAGAGAGAGAGAGAGAGAGGTTTACGCGTACCCAGATTCAAGCTCTCGACTGTTGGCCGCCGTTCTTTCTCTGTCTCTGGACCTTGCAACTGGAATGAACTTCCTCTTTCGCTTCGCCAAGTCTCCACACTCAGCTCTTTCAAGTCTGGCCTTAAAACCCACCTCTTCCCAAAATAGCCTCCCTTCCCTGCCTCTTCCTTGTCTTCAGTTTCTCCAGTTTTAGAGTTATGCATGCATGTGAATGACTGGTGCGAAAGTGCTTTGATTTGTCTCTGCACAAGATTCAGCGCTATATAAATACCATTATTATTATTATTATTATTATAGAGAGAGAGGAACTGTGTGTGCAAACGCAAACCCTAACGCAGTTTTGTAACTTTCGTCCTGAGTGGAAACTGATCAGCAGAATGATTATGCGAACAACGCACAATCAAGCCACTTCAGGTTTCAGATAAAACAGAAGATCTAAACTGTCCTCTCTCTCTCATTCCATTGCATCGTGAGCGAAGGCATTACAAGAACTACTACGGCTACTATTACCGATGGTGATGATGATGAAATTGTTACTGCTGCTGCTACTACAACTACTACTACTGAGAAGAAAAAGAAGAGTAAATAAAAAAAACAACAACAAATAAGTAGATAAATAAATAAATAAATAAGAAAAATCAGCACAACCACATCAACAACATTTGACATGGTGGCTTACATAATCTACCTGACCGCACAAGGCTATGACACAACAACAACAACAACAACAAAAACAACAAGTTACAAACAAACAAACAAACCCATTCCCTAACATGAAATGAAAATTGAAAAGATAAAACGAACCAAATGACTTCCACCCTGGTTACCGTTAAAAAAAAAATCCCGGAGTTACATTTGCGGCATGGCCTCTGCAAAGAATCTCTCGTCCAAGAAAGCCTACGTTTTCGCTCGCGCAATTTTTGTTTTATGACAGGCAGACACTTTTTATTTTTATTTCATTTGTGTGTGTGTGTGTGTGTGTGTTTTCGTGGAGACGAGGAGGAGGCTGCGATCCCCATAAAAATGTAATTGCGGTTTCAAACTGGTTCAATGATCAATATAAAGGAAGAGAGAGAGAGGGGGTGTGGGGGAGAGAGAGAGACAGACAGACAGATAAACAGACAGATAGACAGATGGATGGACCGGGACAGACGAGCAACCAGACAGACACACAGAAGGACAGACAGCCAAAAAGGAAAGAGAGAAAGAGAGACAGACAGACAAACAAACAGACAGACAGACAAAAGTTTCAGTTTCAGTTTCACTTTCTCAAGGAGGCGTCACTGCGTTCGGACAAATCCATACACGCTACACCACATCTGTTGAGCAGATGCCTGACCAGCAGCATAACCCAACGCGCTTAGACAGGCCTTGAGTGCATGCTTACATATTTGTGTACCTATGAAAGGGGATTTCATTTTACGTAATTTCACCAGAGGACAACACTCTCGTTGCCATGGGTTCTTTTTCAGTGCGCCAAGTGCGTGCTGCACACGGGACCTCGGTTTATCGTCTCATCCGAAAGACTAGACGCTCAGTTTGATTTTCCAGTCAAACTTAGGAGAAAGGGCGAGAGCGGGAATCGAACCCACACCCTCACGGACTCTCTGTATTGGCAGCTGAGCGTCTTAACCATTCTGCCACCTTCCTCCAGACAAAAACAAAGACAGAAACAGTCAGACGGACGACAGACAGAGAGCACTCATATATATCTGCCTACACGTGCTTATGACTTGAGTTGATGCAGCAATATCCTGAGTGATTCCACAGACCACCCACCACCCCCCCCCCCCCCCCCCGCCCCCTACTCCCCCACCTCCACCTCCACCCCTCGCGTCGGTCTGCTTGGATGACTGCCCCACTTGGAAGTGCCAGTGCCAATGCTGGAGGCAGAGCCATAGTGTGGGTGCCTGACGACCCCCGCTGCTCTGCATCAATTTCTTCAATTAATCGCTATCTTGAAAAGTTGAAATGTGGTATCTTGAAAAGTAAGAACCGAAGCTCTTAGGCACGTGCACACACAGAGAGACACACACAGACACAGACACACAGACACACACACACACACACACAAGTAAAGTCAGACAGAGAGAGAGAGAGAGCGAAACACACACACACACACACACACACACACACACACACACACACACACACACACGCAAGTTCTCGCGCACCGGCCCATATGAACACACGAACGTACCTACACGCGCGCACGCACACATCTTAACACAAGTGCACATCTCTCTCTCTCTCTCTCTCTCTCTCTCTCTCTCTCTCTCTCTCTCTCTCTCTCAATGAAAATGTACAAAAGAATATAGCGATATATTGTTATATTTTTTTTGCGTGTCTTAGAGCGTTGATAGAATAATTATATTATGGTTAAAACCATGTTTAATCGTATTTGGCTCATGGTAATATTTCGTATATGAATACAAGCAAGATATCTATCTATCTATCTATCTATTTATCTATCTCTCTCTCTATATATATATATATGTGTGTGTGGGGGGGGGGGGTGCGTATTCTTTTGGTTTATGGTTATCTTTCATACTATGTATACAAGCAATATTTTTATATATGTATATATGATTGATGTATCTCACCCCTTCAAAATGGGGCGAAGACCTTTCTGAATAAATCTCTCTCTCTCTCTCTCTCTATCTCTCTCTCTCTCTCTCTCTCTCTAGTAGTAGAAGTAGTAGTAGTAGTAGTAGTGGTAGTGGTAGTAGTAGTATTTACCATTGTTATTATTGTTGTGTCTTATCATTACTGTTTTTTTGTTGTCACAATGACAGATTGGTAGACTAGGCAATGCCTAAAATCTTTATCCTTGAGTAATAAGGTTTTTGAATCTCTCTCTCTCTCTCTCTCTCTCTCTCTCACACACACACACACACACACACACACACACACACACACACACACAACACACATACATTCCACCCGCAACAGATTCACACACACACACACACACACACACACACACACACACATCACACACACACACACACACACACACACACACACACACACACACACACACACACACACACACACACAGATGTTTAAGGACTTGCCTCGCCTTGCGTCCCAGTCAACCTATCTGCCATACCTATCACGCAACAGGCCAACTCTAGCTAACAGTAACTGACACCGGCACTTTTTTTTCTCCCAGGGATGCATTCTACCCCCCTAACCCCAATGATGATTTTTCGGAATAATCTCCGCATAATGGCTTTTTCGGTTTGTTTGCGTGGATACTGACGTGAACGAGACGGCCTGTCTGAATGACTGAAGGAAAAAAAAAAAAAAGTATTTCACAGCGTGTGTGTGTGAACGGCACTGATAATATTGTAAAAAAATTTTTTTTAAGGATATTAATTACAATAATAATAATGATTAATAATATCAATAATAATAATGATAATGATAATAATAATTTAATAATGATAATAATAACAACAACAACAATACTACTACTACTGCTATTAATAATAATAATACCAACAACAACAACAACAACAACAATAATAATGGCAATAATAATGGCAAGAAGAACAAGAAGAACAACAACAACAATAATAATACTAATAATAATGATAATAATGACGAATAAAAAGTAGCTAATTTGAAGCCATATTCTATCTATCTGTTTAGTTGCGTATTCATTGGTTCATACCCTTGCCAATATGGAGATCATAATTATTATCTGGGCTGACACTGGTGTGTGCGAAGCTCATTTCGCCTCTTCTGGTTTCGCCCATTTCCGCTTCGCTTGTTACTGATTTGGTGATCCATCCAGTCTAGTCGTAGTTGGCCTCTGTGCTCAAACAGGCACCAGTTGCCTGCATTTCCGCTTGACAACTTCGCATTCAAGTTATTGCATTTCAAGTTCTTTGTGACAGCAGATTGAGGAGGGTTAAAATCCTGGTGCCAGTTGCATTGCTTGGTTCCTAACTTTTTGACAGTTACACGTGACTAAATGCCTCCGTTGACCGAACTACGCCATTTGACAGTTCCATACTACACACAGTTAGTAGCGGGTTACGTACCATACTAGGCTCTTCCGTCCGAGCTATGCAACTGGCTCCTAGTCCATCTGTAGTATTTGAACCCGTGAGAATGGCGCAATAGCCGAGTGGTTAAAGCGTTGGACTGTCAATCTGAGGGTCCCGGGTTCGAATCACGGTGACGGCGCCTGGTGGGTAAAGGGTGGAGATTTTTACGATCTCCCAGGTCAACATATGTGCAGACCTGCTAGTGCCTGAACCCCCTTCGTGTGTATACGCAAGCAGAACATCAAATACGCACGTTAAAGATCCTGTAATCCATGTCAGCGTTCGGTGGGTTATGGAAACAAGAACATACCCAGCATGCACACCCCCGAAAACGGAGTATGGCTGCCTACATGGCGGGGTAAAAACGGTCATACACGTAAAAGCCCACTCGAGTGCATACGAGTGAACGAAGAAGAAGAACCCGTGAATACTCCCTTCAGCACTAGGCAACCATTCCACATGCGATGGTAAAGACATTGAGCTTATGCTATGACGTCATTATAGGGGTGAAGACATTGAGCTGTATGCTATGACGTCATTATAGGGGTGAAGACATTGAGCTTATGCTATGACGTTATTATAGGGGTGAAGACATTGAGCTGTATGCTATGACGTCATTACAGGGGTGAAGACATTGAGCTGTATGCTATGACGTCATTACAGGGGTGAAGACATTGAGCTGTATGCTATGACGTCATTACAGGGGTCAAGACATTGAGCTGCATGCTATGACGTCATTATAGGAGTGAAGACATTGAGCTTATGCTATGACGTTATTATAGGGGTGAAGACATTGAGCTTTATGCTATAACGTCATTATATGGGGTGAAGACATTGAGCTTTATGCTATGACGTCATTATAGGGGTGAAGACGTTCAGCTTTATGCTATAACGTCATAATATGTGGTGAAGACATTGAGCTTATGCTATGACGTCATTATAGGGGTGAAGACGTTGAGCTGTATGCTATAACGTCATTATATTGGGTGAAGACATTGAGCTGTATGCTATAACGTCATAATATGGGGTGAAGACTTTGAGCTTTATGCTATAACGTCATTATAGAGGTGAAGACATTGAGCTGTATACTATAAAGTCAGTGTAGAAGTGAAGACATTGAGCTGTATGCTTTAACGTCAATACAGAGGTGAAGACATTGAGCTGTATGCTATAACGTCAGTATAGAGGTGAAGAAACTGAGCTGTATGCTATAACGTCAGTATATGAGGTGAAGACATTGAGCTGTATGCTATAACGTCAGTATAGAGGTGAAGAAACTGAGCTGTATGCTATAACGTCAGTATAGAGGTGAAGAAACTGAGCTGAATACTATAACGTCAGTACTGGGGTGAAGACATTGAGCTGTATACTACAACTTCAGTAAATGGATGAAGACATTATTTTCAATAACTTCAGAACAGGGGTGGAGACATTGAGCTGTATGCTACAACTTCAGAACATGGGTGAAGACATTAAGCTGTATACTATAACGTCAGTATAGAGGCGAAGACACTGAGCTGCACACTATAACGTCAGAACAGGGGTGAAGACATTGAGCTGTATACTATAACGTCAGTACAGGGGTGAAGACATTAAGCTGTATACTATAACGTGAGTATAGAGGCGAAGACATTGAGTTGTATACTTTAACGTCAGTACAGGGGTGAATACATTAAGCTGTATACAATAACGTGAGTATATAGGCGAAGACATTGAGCTGTATACTTTAACGTCAGTATAGAGGTGAAGACAATGAGCTGTATACTATAACGTCAGTATAGAGGTGAAGACATTGAGCTGTATACTATAACGTCAGTACAGGGGTGAAGACATTGAGCTGTGTACTATAACGTCAGTATAGACGTGAAGACATTGAGCTGTATACTATAACGTCAGTACAGGGGTGAATACATTAAGCTGTATACAATAACGTCAGTACAGGGGTGAAGACATTGAGCTGTATACTTTAACGTCAGTACAGGGGTGAATACATTAAGCTGTATACAATAACGTGAGTATATAGGCGAAGACACTGAGCTGTATACTATAACGTCAGTACAGGGGTGAATACATTAAGCTGTATACAATAACGTGAGTATATAGGCGAAGACATTGAGCTGTATACTATAACGTCAGTACAGGGGTGAATACATTAAGCTGTATACAATAACGTCATTACAGGGGTGAATATCAAGTGCGGTACTCGGATGGTGCGAAGAGCCAGGGAGGGGGGCGCTGCCGTCTTGAGCGAACTCAGTGATGGGAATTGCAGGACACACTGAGCTGAGCGTCGACACTGTGAATGCGTATCGCACACGGTACGTGGATTCCGGCCTTTAGCCACGCCCGTGTGAGTGTAAACGACACGTGACAACACTCGGTAATTAAAGACTGGTGCTTTTGGAACTGTGAATGATGGGGGAAGTAGATATTGTGTGTCTGTTCGGCTCTTAGTTCTGAGCGCGTGAGTAATGTGAGTAAGGTTTGTTTTTGTTGTTGTTGTTGTTGTTTTCGCCAGCCATTACACTTAAGACAAGTTTGCATGATAAAGATTTTTTTTTCTTTCAGGAAAAGAACCAGAAAGAATACTAACAAAAAAAAAAATGACTGCATTACTTTTCCTCCATGTCAACTTTTTTTCAGCCACAAACAACCCGCATTTCACACATCTAAACTGATGCGCTTTAAACACAAATTTTGAAAGAAAGAGAGAAAGAAAACAGCTTCTTCAGCAGTGCAGGGTCTCCTATGGAGTGTGGCCTTCTAGCAATTTAACATCTATAATTCCCTATATAACTCTGGCGCTGGGACCGCGACAGACGAACCCGCGTGTGGCTGTGTGTGGCGGATTCGGAATGAGCGGCTTGGGAGTAATGCCACTGAAACGGTACAGATAAAAGAGGAGGAGGAAGAAGAAGAAGAAGGAGGAGAGGAAGAAGAAGAAGAAGAGCACGATATAAGCTGTTAGCTTGTTCAGTGTTGCTCCGCTATCTATGTGTACATGTATAACATGTTTATTGAATAAAGTTTTGTTTAAACCAAGAAGAAGAAGAAGAAGAAGAAGAAGATGATGATGATGATGATGATTATAATGATAAAGCTGAAGAAGAAGGAGAAGAAAGGCTGACAGAATATGTAGCAGTGAGAAGGGGAGAGAACCTATCATAAGCCACATTATTGATTACCCCGACAGTAACCATCTCGAAAGTCACAAACAAAGCAAATCATATGAATACACGATAATTACAAATAATAATAAATGAATGAATAACAACAGATACACATTGCATCAACTAAACAATCAACCGATCGGTAATAGATCAATCGATTGATCAACAATGTATAGATAGACACATGTATATAAATATCAATAACACACTAAATCGTTATATAAATAAATGAACAAAGAAACATTCTCTCTCAAACACACACACACACACACACACACACACAGACACACCTGCCTCCTGTCAGTTTCAGTTTCAGTAGCTCAAGGAGGCGTCACTGCGTTCGGACAAATCCATATACGCTACACCACATCTGCCAAGCAGATGCCTGACCAGCAGCGTAGCCCAACGCGCTTAGTCAGGCCTGTCAGCAGTTACGTACCTTCTTGCCCATGTATTTCAAAGAGAATAACTATTCTGCAGATGATTTTTGGAAAGTTATTTCTGACGAGGTTCTTATGATCGAACTTTCACAGCATTTAGTTCATAGCCCTGTTTCTACATTCCTTTAATGTACTTCAGAATTGTGTTAATGGTTTCTGATCATTATTATTATTATCATCATTATCAATGTAATTGCATGTTAGTTGTACATTTTTTTTTGTTTTTTGTTTCGTTTTGTAGTTTTCTGCCTTTTTTGTTTTGTTTTCCCCTTCCCTCTCCCCTCCCCTATGCCCCCTCCTCCCCCGCCCTCTCCCCCCCCCCCCGCCCCTCCCCCCCCCCACTTTCTTTTCTTTTTTTTTTTTTTTGTTCGTCTAATATCACTGATAGTGAAAAGACGCAAAACTAAAGAACGAACGAACCTGCCTCCTCCCTGAATGTCCTCGCCCGCTGACACTGCTTTCAGGAAAAAAAACAAGACACTGAAACCCGTGCACAAAGAAACGATGAGAAAGTAAACCTCAACTTGTATCGTTCCCTTCTGTAGAGTGATGGAGAGAGAGGGTGGAAGGGGGATAGTGGGACCTGAGAGAGGCTGGAGGGAGAGCGGGGTTGGGTTGGTTGTTGTTGACACAGGTGGTTAAACCGTCATCAGCCGCAGCGCCGCTGTCTCAGATACCATTATTGTATGTATCCCGTTGCTTATTCGGCATCATCACACCTGCCGGTAATACGCTATGCTCCTGCCAGCACCATTGTTTCTGTGTGTGTGTGTGTGTGTGTGTGTGTGTGTGTGTGTGTGTGTGTGTGTGTGTGTTTTGGGGTATAGGGGATGGAGGAGGTGTCAGTGAGAGTGCGCACGTGTGTGTGTGTGTTGGGGATGGGGGAAGGTGTGTGTGTGTGTGTGTGTGTGTGTTGGGGATGGGGGAAGGTGTGTGTGTGTGTGTGTGTGTGTGTGTGTGTGTGTGTGTGTGTGTGTTGGGGATGGGGGAAGGTGTGTGTGTGTGTGTGTGTGTGTGTATGTGTGTGTTGGGGATGGGTGTGTGTGTGTGTGTGTGTGTGTGTTGCGGATGGGGGGAGGTGTGTGTGTGTGTGTGTGTGTGTGTGTGTGTGTGTGTGTGTGTGTGTGTGTGTGTGTGTGTGTGTGTGTATCGTTCCCTTCTGTAGAGTGATGGAGAGAGAGGGTGGAAGGGGGATAGTGGGACCTGAGAGAGGCTGGAGGGAGAGCGGGGTTGGGTTGGTTGTTGTTGACACAGGTGGTTAAACCGTCATCAGCCGCAGCGCCGCTGTCTCAGATACCATTATTGTATGTATCCCGTTGCATATTCGGCATCATCACACCTGCCGGTAATACGCTATGCTCCTGCCAGCACCATTGTTTCTGTGTGTGTGTGTGTGTGTGTGTGTGTGTGTGTGTGTGTGTGTGTGTGTGTGTGTGTGTGTGTGTGTGTGTGTGTGTGTGTGTGTGTGTGTGTGTGTGTTTTGGGGTATAGGGGATGGAGGAGGTGTCAGTGAGAGTGCGCACGTGTGTGTGTGTGTGTGTGTGTGTGTGTGTGTGTGTGTGTGTGTGTGTTGGGGATGGGGGAAGGTGTGTGTGTGTGTGTGTGTGTGTGTGTGTGTGTGTGTGTGTGTGTGTGTTGGGGATGGGGGAAGGTGTGTGTGTGTGTGTGTGTGTGTGTTGGGGATGGGGGAAGGTGTGTGTGTATGTGTGTGTGTGTGTGTGTGTGTGTGTGTGTGTGTGTGTGCGTGTTGGGGATGGGGGAAGGTGTGTGTGTGTGTATGTGTGTGTTGGGGATGGGGGAAGGTGTGTGTGTATGTGTGTGTGTGTGTGTGTGTGTGTGTGTGTGTGTTGGGGATGGGGGAAGGTGTGTGTGTGTGTGTGTGTTGGGGATGGGGGAAGGTGTGTGTGTGTGTGTGTGTGTGTGTGTGTGTGTGTGTGTGTGTGTGTGTGTGTGTTGAGGATGTAACTGTGTTACGTCAATCGTGCGCTGGAACATTTCTTTTCCTGTGGTTAATACCTGTTGTTGTTTTTCAAAACCTACACTTTAAAAAAAGATATTGTGCTAAATATGTGCTGAAAATGATTCCAGTCTAAACCTAACCGCAAAAAAACACGTCTTTTTGGAAGAGGGACAGTCTTGAAATAACGTTAGCAGTCAGACAGGCTATTTTAAGTGAATGGTTATATGAAAGGTTAAAAATCCCATACCGTTTTACGGCCATCGGGGAGGTGAATTCATACATCTAGACTTGTCGTTTCTCTCATTCTCTCTCGCCTTGACTTCTGTAACTCTATATTGTCTGGTTTGCCTGCATCATCCATCCATTCAGTCCCTTCAGCGCATACAAAACTCTGCTGCCCGATTCGTCCTATGAAAGAAAAGATCTGAGCACATCACTCCTCTTTTGCAACATCTCCACTGGCTAACTGTCTCACACAGAATAAAGTACAAGATCAGCACTCTATGTTATAAATGTATTCACAAATCTGCCCCTTCTTGTCTCTGTGACTGCCTTCACCTCTACATCCATCTCGCTCTCTACAATCGGCTTCGGATCCACTCTGTTTACGTATACCCAGATTCAAACACTCGACTGTTGGCTGCCGTTCTTTCTCTGTCTCTGGACGTGACCTTGCAATTGGAATGAACTTCCTCTTTCTCTTCGTCAGGTCTCCGCACTCAGCTCTTTCAAGTCTGGTCTTAAAACCCACCTCTTCCCAAAATAGCCTCCCTTCCGTTCCTCTTCCTTGTCTTCAGTTTCTCCAGTTTTAGAGTTATGCATGCGTGAGAATTACTTGTGCCAAAGCGCTTGATTTGTCTCTGCACAAGATTCGGCGCTGCATAAGTATAATAATAATAATCCCCACTGTGTCTAATAAAGGCTGGGCAGTGGAAGGCGGCGTTCCAATCATCTCGATCCGCCGTTCTTACTTTCCCCGACCAAAGTTAGGTGGAATGAGGAATATTTGTATTTGTATTTGTTTTTCTTTTTATCACAACAGATTTCTCTGTGTGAAATTCGGACTGCACTCAACATGGAGAGCGCGTCGCTACACTACAGTGTCACTGCGTGCAGTTTCATATGTTTTTCCTATCGAAGTGGTTTTTTCTACAGAATGTTGCCAGGAACAACCCTTGTGTTGCCGTGGGCTCTTTTACGTGCGCTAAGTGCATGCTGCACACGGGACCTCGGTTTATCGTCTCATCCGAATGAGTAGCACCCAGACCACTACTCAAGGTCTTAGTGGAGTGGGAGAGAAAAATATCGGCGGCTGAGCCGTGATTCGAACCAGCGCGCTCAGATTCTCTCGCTTCCTATGCGGACGTGTTACCTCTAGGCCATCACTCCACTCACTAATATATCGAAGTGACGTGCCTTTTCCCAAGGACACGCAACACCATGCCGAAACGGGACCTCGAACCCTGATCACTGGTGGACACTGGATCAGAAGTCCAACACCCAAAACCAACCCTGTCACAGGCGCCTCCTTCTCTTTATTAACATTAATGACTGGTTGTAAATCATCAGTCAGTCAGTATTGTCCGTCCACACAGTCCAACGTGGCCTCAGAAATAACATGTACACAACGTGCACACAACTGCAGGCTGACTCTAATTAAACACTGATGGATGTGAACTCGATCAGAGCTGCTGACAGCACCATGGCAAGCGTGTGTTTGTTCAGGGGACAGCGTGCGTCATTCTGTTTCACCCAAAAACAGTAGTTGGGCTGACGCGGATAACGGGGTAAAAAAAAGGCAATGCAAAATCAATGCTCCTTCTCTCTGTTTTTTTGGGTTTTTTTCTGCCCCATCATCTGCACCGTTTCAGTGGCATTACTCCCACGCCGCTCATTTAGATTCCTCCATACTCGGCCACACCCGGGTTCGTCCGTCGTCACAGTTCTAGCGTCGGCAGTCCGCAGAGAACCATCGATGTTAGGTCGCCAGGAGGCCACACACAAGAGGAGACCCTGCACTGCTGCTGAGTCACTTCGGTGGTGTTCAGTGGTGCCTGTTCTGATTTAAAGTACTTCAGACACCACCTACTAAGCCCCCTACTAACGACAATAATGGCTTAGTCGCGGAGCCAGACTGAGTGAGCGTCACTCCCAGCCTTCTCTGTGTGTGTGTGTGTGGGGGGGGGGGGGGGGGGTACGGGCAACGTGGTAGCCCCACAACAAGGCACAGCAGGGGGACGAAGCGATAACAAACAACAATTATGTGCATGTGAATATGCACGCTATCCTGAGACATCAGCCGCCTGTCTCTTAATGGCAGCGCCCTCGCGAACAGCACTCCAGCAGGACTCCCACCCGGGCACACCCCTCACCCCCCTCACCGGCCAGACCCCATCTGTCCCTGGGACTACCTACCTGGGTCTGTCACAGTCTGGTCGGCGCCGGACGAGGATGCCGGTGCAGTGGGGGGGTGGGGGTGGGGGTGGGGGAAAGGGGGGTGCCGCGTCTCCCTGGCGTCACGATAAAGTCTGTGTGTGGCACACTGGTGGGTGACAGCTGTGATGGGACCATACATCCCGTCTCACCCCCCGTACCCCCCCCCCCTCCCCCCCTGCCTTTCCCTCGTCATCTACAGGTCTGTGTTCCGCTCTTCCACTGCCACCCCTTCCCCCTCCCCCCTCACACACACACCATCGGCTGCATCCTCCTTCACTTCACCCCCTCACAACCCCCTAACCATCACCAACACCCACCCCCACCCCCCCGCCCCCCCATCCTCTTCCGTCCCTTCCTCTTCCCTCACTCATCACGCGGTGCTTCACCTTGCAAGCGCACGCGATTACGTTTCGCTCTGTCCGTTCACCCCGACTGATGCACTGGGATTTTGCTACTGCCGGGGTCTTGCATGAATGATTAATGGAATGGTAAGTGAAAGGGGGGGATGTTGTTGTGGCCCTATGCTCCTGTCGCCGCTCTATGCTTTTCCCTCAAGGAGTCCCACATGCACGACCAAGTGAAGGAGAAGTGAGGTGAAGACGAAGAAGAAGGAAAAAGAATGAAGAATGTAATTGGAAGAATGCACATGCACGCCTCCTTGTTGTTAGCACTTCCTCCGAGTGCCACTTCCGTTTAGGAAAAAACCATGCACACAGAGCCCCCGGAAGCGTTGAGACGTCGAGGTCTACTTCGTCTAAGAAAGATAAAGAAGATGAAGTGGAGGAGGAGAGAAAATATATAGGAAGTCGAGGAAGAAATGAGGGAGTGAGTGGGCTGGTGAAAGCAAAGAAGGAGAGTTATGAGAAGAACGAGAAAAAGAAACAGAAAAGAAGACTGACACGATAATGATCAGTGAATTCTCACAAAAAGGGACTGTTCGTCTCAAAAAAAAAAAATGTTTTGCGTCTTACTTCATTTGAACTCTCATCTAATCCAACATACACGTTCAGTGAATTCATTCACACACTCGACAAAAGTTGCACGAATTTAACAACAATAATTACCATCATCATCAAAACAAGAAAAAGTAGTAGTAATAGTAGTAGTAGTGGTAGTAATAGAAGAAGAAGAAGAAAATAGTAACAGTACTAGTAGTAGTTTTAGTAGTAGTAGTAGCAGAAGAAGAAGAAAGTAGTAACAGGAGTAGAAGAAGAAAAAGAAGAAAATAGTAACAGTAGTAGTAGTAGTAGTAGAAGAAGAAGAAGAAGAAGAAGAAGAAGAAAGTAGTAACAGAAGAAAAAGAAGAAGAAAATAGTAACAGTAGTAGTAGTAGTAGAAGAAGAAGAAGAAGAAGAAGAAGAAGAAGAAGAAGAAGAAGAAAGTAGTAACAGTAGTAGAAGAAGAAGAAGAAGAAGAGACTAACTTCTCAAAGCCCTTAAAAAATCCGCTCAGTTACGGCATTTGCGGACTGTGTTTATACCAGTACTTCGTGACTTTTCGGTGACATCATTAGACGGTGATTGTCAAAAATCTGGACAATCTTGGGATGGAGAAAACCCTCGATGTCCTGGAGTCCGGTGAACTCAATCTTCATGGCTCACTGCTCACAAACGTCATGACCCATGTCGGACGGGACAAGACACAGGTACATGTAGCTGGGACATGTAGGGGAACAAGCTATCTGAAGAACTGTCTGAGACGTCCTCCGATGGACTGCTGGTTGGAAGAATAGGAGACAATCAAACAGACTTTCTGCAGAACAACTGAGACAGATAGAGAAAGGAAGAGACAGAGACAAGTAGAGAAAGGAAGAGACAGAGACAAGTAGAGAAAGGAAGAGACAGAGACAGATAGAAAAAGGAAGAGACAGAGACAAGAAGAGAAAGGAAGAGACAGAGACAAGTAGAGAAAGGAAGAGACAGAGACAGATAGAAAAAGGAAGAGACAGGGACAAGTAGAGAAAGGAAGAGACAGAGACAAGTAGAGAAAGGAAGAGACAGAAACAAGTAGAGAAAGGAAGAGACAGAGACAGATAGAAAAGGAAGAGACAGAGACAGAAAAAGGAAGAGACAGAGACAAGTAGAGAAAGGAAGAGACAGAGACAGATAGAAAAGGAAGAGACAGAGACAGATAGAGAAAGGAAGAGACAGAGACAAGTAGAGAAAGGAAGAGACAGAGACAGATAGAAAAAGGAAGAGACAGAGACAAGTAGAGAAAGGAAGAGACAGAGACAGATAGAAAAGGAAGAGACAGAGACAGAAAAAGGAAGAGACAGAGACAAGTAGAGAAAGGAAGAGACAGAGACAGATAGAAAAGGAAGAGACAGAGACAGATAGAGAAAGGAAGAGACAGAGACAAGTAGAGAAAGGAAGAGACAGAGACAGATAGAGAAAGGAAGAGACAGAGACAAGTAGAGAAAGGAAGAGACAGAGAGAAAGGAAGAGACAGACAGAAAAAGGAAGAGACAGAGACGGATAAAAAAAGGAAGAGACAGAGACAAGTAGAGAAAGGAAGAGATAGAGACAGATAGAGAAAGGAAGAGACAGAGACAAGGAGACATAGATAGACGGACACAGAGAGACAAACACAGAGAGACTGAGACAGATAGAAAGAGAGACAGACAGAATAATGAGTTTTAAAAAGCTGCAACTGTTGGGAGCGGCCAATAGTCAACAGGGTGATCTCTTGTGAAAGCCTTTCATGTCACATTGCCCCAAAGAGGCTGAACCATGAGTGAGCAAGTCAGACTGGAACCAACATCTAGCTAAGTTCATAAGAACATGGACCATTGCACCACGTGCCACCGCGATAAATACCCATAATGTGTTGCCTGAGTTCTGCTATCACTTCCATCATTGTCAAAGGTCATGTAGTTTACATTCCTCTACAAAGTATAAATCTCCGAAGAAGAAACGCAAGGAAAACAACTCCGTGTTTTGAATGGCCTCAACTGTGCGTTCATTTCACACAATGTTTTGGTTGCTGAAGCCAGCATTTAGATCCTTCTCAGCTTTCACACACTTCTTTCCTTACTGTCATATAGGCTTATCTACCTTTCCTTTTTCTTTCTTTTGTTCTTTTCCGAACATTCCCTTAAGTCCTCCACGATGACTTGCGTCAGCCTATCTGTGCCCATCCATCTGCGTTCTCCCCATGTCACTCCATGTAGAGTTCTTATCGTGACAGTCAGTTGTCTGTGCTGGCTCATCACTTTTATAGCTCCCCTCTGCCTTCGCCGTCTGACGCATCCCATCCCCATTTTTCTACAGCCAATTTCCGCAGCCAAACAGTTGCAACAGCTCGTAAATAGCGTTGTGTCCCGTTTTCATCACTCGCTGCCATAAACTTCGCGTTCTCCTTTCCCCACAACGCATTGTTAAGGCGCTCGTCAAATTAGAAACGAAGAGATGGCGCCGATTGAGTGCAGTTGATTATACCTGGCATGCTGGGACGGGTGAAGGGGAGGTGTGGGGCCGGGGAATTCACTTCTTCGGATTCTGGAGCACCTCCTTCAATACAGCTCGCTCTCTCCTCCCATTCCGTCTCTTTCCCTCCCACACCACTCTCCACACATATCATCCTGCCACAGGGATAGAGCTGGGTTACTGTTTCCTTTTCCACACCCATGCCTCTCTTCTCTTTTATGTGGGAACAGTTTTAGTTTGGTATTGTCTGTCCTCAAGCCCTCTTAACCGAGAGGGTGGAGATGTAATTTGGGCAAGGCACTCTCCAAAATAATCAAATTCCAGCCCAGGTAGTCAGGACACCGGTTGTCTAATCCGCTGTTCTGATGATCATAGACCAGACACGACTAACTGTCATATATGTCTGTCTGCCTCTCCATTCACAAGTTACACAACTTCAAGTCAGTGCTGCTTGCGCTACCAATTCAGCTAGCACACAGGTAAATAAAACTGAAGGTACATTGGAACAAACCCAGACACTTCCTCAAAAAAGGAAGCGCCGGGCCTGTCCTTATACCGATCATTTGACCTGTGCACACAGCAGCAAAGACAGAAGAAATGTGCAAACACAAATTGGCTTTTATTCAAGACTGGCATAGCCTTCTTTAATCCTGAACAAGCCACACAGAACACATGGACAATACAGAACAAACACATGGTTGCCTCAGTGGTTTTTCAGCTGGAAATTAACAATGAGGCCAGGAGATGAAAATGATTAACAAATAGTAAAGAGTGGTAACTCTCTCCATTAACAAGGTACACAACTTCAAGTCAGTGCTGCTTACACTACCGATTCAGCTAGCACACAGGTAAATAAAAGGTACATTGGAACAAACCCAGACACTTCCTCAAAAAAGGAAGCGCCGGGCCTGTCCTTATACCGATCATTTGACCTGTGCACACAGCAGCAAAGACAGAAGAAATGTGCAAACACAAATTGGCTTTTATTCAAGACTGGCATAGCCTCTTGAATCCCGAGCAAGCCGTGTGGAAAAGAACACGGTAACTTTTTGTGAAGGCAACTGGATTTCAGGCAAATTGGTGGGTTTGGTCCGTTGAGAAGTGGTCACAATCAGAAAGGTGACCCATCAACAAGTTATGTTATGAGTGCATGAAACAGAAATGAGACATAAAGTGTGCAATGCCTCCAGAAGTAAAATCACAACGGAAAAGAATATCACTGTAAAGTTCAAACTTGTGCATGGCAGCAAAGTACTTACCAGTCTTTAAAGACCTTTACTTTATCACGTTGGCATGGATTATTTGTTGGCCAATTGAAAATATGTTTTCTGTATTTTGCAGACAGTGTTCGTGTTTGGACTGTGGCCTGTATTGATTATTTATCTCTTCCCCGTCCTTTCTTCACAAATGTATGTCTTTTAAATCTTATAACCAGAGCTCTCTCTCTCTCTCTCTCTCTCTCTCTCTCTCTCTCTTCACTGCAGCGTTTTTGTAAAATGTGTATTTATACATGGTTGGTTAGATATTTTCATTTTGTTTGATATTAGTTGTGTTGTTCTCTTACCCCTTCATAAGGGGTCTAGGCCTATTCGTGAATAAATCATCTGAATCTGAATATCTCTCTGTCTCTTTCTCTGTCTCTGTCTCTCTCTCTCTCTCTGTCCTTATCATTATCCCAGTTTATTCATCATGACTTAAAATCATGTTTCTTCTTTTCAGCTGTATTCATTTTACAAAGCCTAACTGAACGATCCCCCTCTCTTTCCTTAGCCTTGTGTTAAACACTCAGTCAGCTTGTGCACGACGATAGTTTACCTGTCACTCTTTGGAACATGCTGAAAGAGACGGGGAGGGTTGGAGAAAAAGTGGGAGGAGTTGGCAGAAACAATGGGCACAGTGACAGCAATGCACGTGAACTACCCTGAAAGGCGACATCAGCTGCCTGTCTGGTGAAGGTACTGACTCCAGCACTGCCATCAGCACCCAGTCACCATGCATGCAGACACTCTCCCCCCCCCCCCACCCCCAACCCCAACCCCCACCGCATTCCACCTCTACCCTTCACCCGCTCCCCTCTCTGCAAGAGGACTGAGTGTTTTCTGCCCTCTGTCAAAGATCTAGTGACGGTTGCAGGATCTTTGTCATGATACGGCGTATCGTGTTTGTGACAGCTGTGATGGACCTGATTCCCCCCCCCCCCAACCTCCCCCCCCCGTCCCCCTCTCCCCCTCCTTCTCAGTGCCTCCCCTCTGCCGCCCCTCTCACGTTCTCTCCACCCATCCCTTTCCCTTTTCAAACCCTTCCCCAGCCGTGCGTCATCTCGCACTGTGCAATACCTGGATGCACGTGCTTGAATTTCACTCTTGTCTGTTGGTGTGACTGATTCACGCAGATCTGATTCACTAGAGTTCACATGTGTTCATGGTGATTGAGACAGATGATGGGGTGAGTGAAGGAGAGGAAGAAAAGGGTGGCTGGGTAAGCATGTAATTCAGTACGTGTACAACAAATTGAATAAGTAAAAGAGGAAGAGGAAGGAAGGTAGGATTTTCGAAAAACACGAACTGGGTGAGTCTAGAAGAAGTGAGTAAAAAAACCCAAGAATAAGAGCTGGATAAGGGAGAATGGCGAGAATAAAAAGAAAGAGGAGTGGAACTGTGTTAATGAAAACCGGAGTTTGTGTACATTCCACTTTAGAAATATTTGTATTTGTATTTCTTTTTATCACAACAGATTTCTCTGTCTGAAATTCGGGCTGCTCTCCCCAGGGAAAGCGCGTCGCTACACAACAGCGCCACCCCTTTTTTTTTCTGCGTGCAGTTTTATTTGTTTTTCCTATCGAAGTGGATTTTTCTACATAATTTTGCCAGGAACAACCCTTTTGTTGCCGTGGGTTCTTTTACGTCGCTAAGTGCATGCTGCACACGGTACCTCGGGAGGGGTGAAGGGGAGGGGGGATCTTCAACACTCCCCTCCATTCTGAAGCCCATCCCCCTTCCATATGTTCCACCCCCTTGTTTATTCCTTTCTCATCCTTTTTTTCTTTTTTGTTTTTTGTTGTTGTTGTTGTTGTTTATATATTTTTTTTTCTGTCCCATCATCTGCGCCATTTCAGTGGCATTACTCCCACGCCACTCATTTAGAACCCCCCATACACGACCACGCCCGGGTTCGTCTGTCACAGTTCCAGCGTCGGCAGTCCGCAAGGAAGCATCGATGATAGGTCGCCAGGAGGCCACACACCAAAGGAGACCCTGCACTGCTGCTGAGTCACTTCAGTGGTGTTCAGTGGTGCACGTTCTGATTCAACGTACTTAGGACACCACCTACTAAGCCCCCTACTAACGACAATAATGGCTTAATCGCGGACCAGACTGAGTGAGTGTCCTTCCCAGAGTAGAGACTGCCACCACGTCCCTCAAACAACAGCCGCCCATGAATCTGCCGACACTGAAGACATTGACAGGACTCAACCCAAGCACAGAAGTGGAGGGGTATCGAAACTGAGGTCACCATGAGAGCAGGGCATGAAAGGCCACAGACTTTGAGACTGTTTTGTTTATATTGATGATGATGAAGGAGGAGGATGACGATGACGATGTTGTTATGGAGGTCGGTCCATTTTGGTTTGGGACTGCGTGACAAGGCTGTACTCTACGCTTCCTGTCATAATGATATCCCGGCGTTAACCAGGCCTGAGAGATATAGACACTTGCAGTGTTGGTCAGGTAATTAGAGCAACACACGAAAAGACGCATCCTTGAAGTGGATAACACTCGACTGTGTGGTCCCAGTCTCCCCATTTAAGCCCACAAAACACTCAGCTCTTGGTAGGAACCGGCCACGCGCCGAAAAACCCACCTCCACTGGGATTCGAACCCACGTCCTCCCAGCCATCAGTCCGCGACGCTAACCACTTCGCCACGGCGGCTGGTTCCTCATCCTATTCTCTCATCCATCCCCTCTCTCCCTGTCCTGTTCCCACCCACATAATCGTGCTGAACAGGAGTTAGAGATAAACTGTGCTTTCTTGCTGTTGCTGAAAACCTGTGGTCTTTTAGTTGTTGGTTTGGGGCTTACACCCATGATTTCTGAACGCTAGTGATATGAAATCTGTGTGTCAGGAGTTAGAATATGTCTTTATTACGAAGTGTACCGGGGTCACAAGGAATATTACGGGGGGTAGTACATAACAAGGTACGAACATAAATCGAAAATCGTACACAAACACAGATACAGTAGAAATTAGGATACATACAAGTGCGTATCAGTATAAAAAAAAAACTTGTGCATACTCACACATGCACGCACTGCACACACACACACACACACACACTCTCTCTCTC
>NC_134884.1:16158624-16231124 GCF_041734735.1 Babylonia areolata
CTTTGACCATTCGGCTATTGCGGCCCGTCAGTTGGTCAGTCTATAATCTTTGTTAGATTGTGTGGTAATTTGTTGGTGGGTCCTTTTCCACACACTGATGATAGAAGGGGAGGAGGGAAGAATGGAATGAATAATCTAGGGAGGAAATAGACAATGAAGATTTTTTTTTAAACAACAACAAAAAAAAAACCTCACTGGCAGCTTGCAGTGAGGTTTAAAACATTCTCTTTTTTTTTTCTTTTTTTTTTCAAAATGATGTAGACAATCCTAGCAGAGACAGGACATAGACACATAGACATGTTGCAGTCCCACATGAAATGAAATGATATGCAAAAAAGCCAGGGTGGGCAACAAAATCAAAAACCGGCACGTACGATAGTTCACCATAAAGGTCTGGCTCCATAGCAGCTACTGAGTCCAAACTGCCACTTTGTGTGTGTGTGTGTGTGTGTGTGTGTGTGTGTGTGTGTGTGGAGGGGTTGTGGGAGGAAGGGGAGGGCAGTAGAGGGGGGGTTAAGGAGGAGAGAGGGAGTGTACAGAGCATCAAAGAAGTCAGCAGTCCGGTACAAAGTTAATTAGCCCCACTAACGTCACGCTACGGTAAGGTGGCTCAGAACCTTTTTTGCAGACTGTATAGTAGGGGGAGGGCGGCGGGGAAGGGGGAGGGAGCTGAGCCTCTATCACACAGAACACCACTATTCCTGCTGCCACATTATGGTCACTGCTAGATGCCCCCAATGCTGTTGTCTATCCATCACTGAGGACTTCACTTTGAAGAGTTCAGAACACAGGAGTTCAAGGAAAGCGAGCAAGCCAGCAAGAGAGAGAGAGAGGGAGGGAGAGTGAGAGGGAGGGAGGGAGAGAGAGACAGATAGAGAAGGGGGTGGGTAGGGAGAGAGGCGGACAGAGGGAGAGACAGGGAGAGAGAAAGAGAGACAGAGGAGCCGGCGGAGGGATACAGACAGGCAGACAGACAGACAGACAGGCAGACGGAAACAAAGGGAACAAAGACAGACAGACAGAAAAAGAGGAAAAAACCTCATCCAGTCGGACTCACGCACGGCTATGACAGAACAACACAGATCACAATGAATGTCTCAGAACACCAGGGAACACACCACAATGAGAACCTCAGTCTCCCACAGTCCCTAGACGCTGAACATCACTCCAGAGACCTTCACAAAGCTCTGAAGTTACCCCGAGTCATCAAGGTTCTCCGGCGGTGTCTGCGGCCTTCGCAGTACCCCTGGACGTTCAACCTCCCTTTCTTCCCCCCCCCCCCCCCCCCCCCCCCCCCCCCCCCCCCCCCCGGGTTATGTATTGCATTGTTTTGTATTGACTTTTTTTTGTCACAACAGCATTGTACTGATGTGTGAAATTCGGTTTGCTCTTTCCGGGATGAGCGCGTTGCTGTCGAATGTCTGCCTGTCTGTCTGTCTGTATCCCTCCGCCGGCTCCTCTGTCTCTCTTTCTCTCTCCCTGTCCCTCCCTCAATCTCTCTTTGCCTGTCCGCCTCTCTCCCTACCCACCCCCTTCTCTGTCTGTCTCTCTCCCTCCCTCCCTCTCACTCTCCCTCCCAGTCCCTCTCTCTCTCTTGCTGGCTGGCTCGCTTTCCTTGAACTCCTATGTTCCCGCGACTCCCCCCCCCTCCCCTCCCGCGTTATGTATTGTATTGTTTTGTATTGACTTTTTTTGTTACAACAGCATTGTACTGATGTGTGAAATTCGGTTTGCTCTTTCCGGGATGAGCGCGTTGCTGTCGAAATGCAGCGCCACCCGTTTTTTCCCCCGTGTCTGTCCTAGTAAATGTTTGTTTTACTATCAAAGTGGATTGTTCAACATAATTTTGCCAGCCACGGATTTAGTCTCCTTCTTTGTTATAGTATGCATTTTTCACGTGCGATACGTGCTTGCTGCTCACCGCGGTACCTCAGTTTAGCGCAGACCTGACTGAGTCTCATCCAGCGGAAGTCAGTAGCATTAAGACTTCCACTCTCAGCCTCGCAGTTGTGGGGAGAGCGGGGTGGGGGAGTAAGATGCGAAAGTGTCGGTTTCAGATTAAAGCTTGAGAGCGTTCAAGTGAGGAATTAAGCGTGCGGTTCGACTTACCCACGTTATTACACCAGCATCTGTTTTTCAGCCAGTGTCTCGAGTCACGTGTCAATAGAGAGACACTGAGGGGGGTAACCTATCACGTGTCCGCATGAAACTTGAAAGATAATATAAAACAAAATAAAACATGAAAAAGATTACAAAACTTCTGTTTCATTAAGGGTGGGAGAGCGTGCTCAAGTCATGGACAGTAATAAGCATAGTGTGTGTGTGTGTGTGTGTGTGAACGCAAGAACGCGCGCGTGCGCACTCATTAACGAACACATAGTTGTCTGTTTACGCCTATGCACGAACCGTTCAATAAACGAGCCATGCACACACCCGGAACATCTTCCGGACAACACTTTCTGCCGGTTCCGTTGCGGTTTGACCGGCCATTTTCCTCCGTCACGACGCCCGGAGCGATCGTCCCCGGAGACGACCGAACATTCACGAGCGACTGGCTCGACGCCGGAACGATTAAATGCACGTGCTCCACGCCGTTTCTCGTGCAAAGCGGGAGAGTGATGGGTCCATATGTCGATGCTCATTCCTCTTACTTGTTTGCGCACGCTCTGCCGTTCGTCGTGTGTCACTCAAAACGCGCGTTTCAAATGCTCCGACGGCGATCCTAAAGGGTGTAGTACTTCCATCTGGGCTGTTTTTCCACCGTTTTCAATTAGCGTCGACAGCAAGGGGAAGAACTGTTGTCGGTGATTCTTTTCCAGTGCGGAATTGCCAGAGACAAATCTGGGCTGTGTGATGGGCCCGACGCCTGTGCTGTACCCGGTTCTCCTCCTTCTTTTGTGGCTGCCTCGGCTCCAGCGGCATTTCGGGGGATAATGGGTCTGTTCATTGCAGATGCCAGGGTATGTGGATAAAAAGTAAAGAGACGACAGAACAAAACACAACAAAAAACAACAAGAAAAAACTGAACCAGAAACGTGCCTGGAACATGTGCATTTGTATCGGTTGGATTCGCTCGGAAAGAGGTTGAGCGTGCATCCTTGTTTTCTCACCGTCATTCCAGCTTGCACTCTGTTACCGATAGGCTGCAAAGAATGCCGAGAGAATTGTGGTCTTTGTGATGATTGAGGGACTGAGCTGGAGGGAGGGGGAGGGGGCGTGGGGGGCGGAGGGACTGAGGGGGGGGGGGAGCACAGGTGAGGAAGCGGCGGGTTGGGGAGGAGGAGGGGGGTGGGTTTGCGTGCGTGCGTGTGGCGGGTACCCAGGAAGCTGAGTTGATTATTAAGTGGGCTTAAAAAAATCTTTTTTAATAAAAAAAAGGGTGGTGGGGGGTGGTGGTGGTGGTGGTGGTAAATCTGACTAATAATCCCGGTTCAACTGATCGAAGTTGTGAACACAGCAACAGCAGAGGTCATATTACCGTGGCTGACAATTTGTTTTATCATCTCTCTCTCTCTCTATCTTTCAAACTCACACACACACACACACACACACACACACACTGACGAGCACCGTGGGAATTTTTGTCAGTCTCAGTGCAACAACGGCACGGGCAACGGCACGGCAATAAAATCGCTCCCACTCCAAGACTGAGCTCTGAACACTAATTTGACCGGGGCAGACGGATTGAACTTGAAGCCAGGAAGTTCACGGCGGGCATGCGGGTTCAATCAATTTGTATATAAATTTGTCGTTATGGGCTGTGGACCAGGCGACCTATCATTAATACAATGAGGACAAAAGCAAAAGAAGACACACACACACACACAAGGAAAAAAACATTTTGCAATGAAACAAAAGAAAAAAATGTTCACTAAAAGGCACTGGGTGGAGTGCATGCACCCCAAAAAGACAGAAAGGATCCATCAAAACGAATGGGTGGACTGAATGAGAGAGAGAATGGGGAGGGACTAGGGAGAGGGGAATGTGTGTGTGTGTGTGGGGGGGGGGGGGGGAGTAAAGAGAGACAGGGCGAAAGGCCGGAAAGTAAAAATACATAAAGTGAATGGGCCGGGAAAGGAAAGCGAGAGAGAGGTGTGTGTGTGTGTGAGGGAGAGAGAGAGAGAACTAGAGGGGAAGAGAGAATGAGCGATAGACAGAGAAGGAGAGAGGATGTGAGGCAGACTGAGACACTGCGGCGATAGAGAAAGAAAATGATAAAGAAGCAAAGAGGAAAGAACGGAGAAGAGGAACGGAAGCAACTTTTTTTTTTTTTTTTTTTTTTGAAGAGGGAGTAAGAGGGGGAAGATGGATACAGAAATAAAGAAAGAATAAGCAATGAAAAGAGAAAGAAAGTAAAAAAAAAAAATAAAAAAAACACGAAGGAAAAAATTAACAACTCACACCAACCAACAACCAACCAAACAAAACGAAGCAGGCAGTTTACCTGCCAGTCTTCCCGAATACGTTCCTGCGTGTGTTTTGTTTCGGTCTCATGCTCTGTAATATAACATAACCCCTCCCCCCCCCCCCTCCTCTCCCTCCCCCCTCTCCCTCCCCCCGCCACCTTTATTTTTTTTCCCAGGCACGAAAATTAGTCCACAAACATGTTCGCTCGAAGCACATGTGTGGGTTCTTACCGATTCTTGTAACACTCTACAAAGCGCCGAAAGTAAACTTGAGCTCAAGATCAGCACAAAGACCAAGCAGTTGAGGATAAACCATGGATGGTGATAAACCGATCAAAGTGCAGTGATGGAGAAGACATCTGGAGGATGTACATTTACCAAAGCTTGAAAATGACAGTGGATAATGAAGCAGTAAGAGAAAATAAGAACCACAAGACCAGGCAGGCTTTTGCGCCACTCAGGAACATACGGAAGACTGACCCCATCACCACGAACACCAAGATGTGACTGTTCGGGAGCATTGTTCTCAAGGAGGAAGGTGGCAGAATGGTTAAGACGCTCATCTGCTAATACAATGTCCATGAAGGTTTGGGTTCGAATTCTGCTATCGCCTTTTCTCCCAAGTTCAACTGGAAAATCAAACCGGGCATCTAGTCATTCGGATGAGACGATAAACTGTGGTCCCGTATGCAGCACAAACTTGTTTTCCTGCACAATTTTTTAATGTACTTACCTTTTGTTATAATCATTATGTATTTATTTATTTACTCATTTATTTACTATTATTTGCAGTAGTAGTTTGTTTTTTTTCATCTCCCTCAAGGTCTGCTAGGCATGCTGGTTATGATGTTGGTCAAGAATCTAGTGAGCAGATGTGGTGTGGCGTGTATGGATTTGTCCGAATGCAGTGATGCCTCCTTTACAAACTGAACTGAACTGAATTTATGTACTACATGGCATGAAGTGGATTTAGCATAGAGGTACAGCTGTTTACAACACTGTAATACATATCACTTCCAAACTAAAATTGTCAGCATGGATGATGGCTGATTAATATGTAAACCAATGACCAACTCGAGCGAGAAATGTTACTCATACTCCAAAATATCAGAAGACAAGGACATCATAATGAACAAGTCCCTGAAATCAACACAGACACACACACACACTCTCTCTCTCAAACACAATGAATTTAATCCCTTGTACACACAAACACAATGAATTTAACTCATTTCACACACACATATATATGCACAAACACACACACGAACACACACACATACATCCAAGGAATGAGAGGAGAGGATGTAACAGAACAAGACAGAAAAAAGGCACAATGCACATCTTTATTCCTGAGCTTGAACAAATTAATCTCTATATATATAATTATATGCTTGTGATCCACAACCATGCAGCTTTCTTTCACTATCTCATCAGCAGTAAACAACCATTCAGCTATCTTTCACTGAAAGTGTAATCAGCTAAAAAGAATTCAATCAGATGTGCCCTAATATTTTGCAGCATGATTCTCCATCAAAGCCAATGCTCATTTGTCTTTCATCACCAAGTACAATTATATAACATAAATGGGCACACGTTAATTTCCATGTGGATCTATCAAGTGTTCTTGAATTTGAATATGAATTTGGGAGGGAAATGGAAAAAAGGCCATGACATACAAACTCTACAAAACAAAAAAGAAAAGAAACATACACACACACAAACACACAACACAACCACACACACACACACTCAAGTACACAAAACCCCATGAGCAAATAAATACTAAGCCTTTCTCAAGTACAGCACATCAAACCTATAAGTAAAACAGCCTACCAAACACATGTGGAATATAAATAAATTGTGCAACAGTCAATATGACTGATCTTCTGAATACAATATTCCGCTAAAAAAAAGCTTTTCGCATAAAAACACACAGTCTCTTGTGTGGAAAGGCAAGAATAACACATGTAGATAATTCCCATAACTAATGTTCAGTGGAAAGACAAAAACAGACAAAAAATAACATGCAGATATTAATTCCCGTAACTAATGTTCATATGTTAAAAAGGAATTTTTCTTCCTAACATTATGTTTAAGTAACATACTTACCATGACCCACTACTGCAGACTCCGGCAGGGGTCTGATTCCTGTCCTGTGCACACTACTACCCGACTATGCATAGAAAATGAAAGTAACTACAGCCGATAACCTCCCGAAGGTTGATGATTTTTGTGTGTGCTTTTGGAACGATGTTTTCCATTTTATCAACGCACACGAATGCTGTGCTCTTGTTAAGGTCAGATGTATGTGTGTTGAGGGATCGTAAGGTGTGGGTGAAAAGCCTGTGGATGTTCCAAGTCAGCTGAATAATAATTATGAATTACTAGTATATAATTTATAACCTTTCTTACATCTACTTGTCATTCCAATAAGCAAGCAATGTATAAGAAGTGAAGTTCCTGTTACATTTACAAGTTTTTTTTTAAACCTGCTGAACTTGAATGGCTTTAAAATCACTAAAAAAAAACTTCAATTATGATCTACCAGCACCAGTTCCACAAGAACACAGTGATATACATACATTAAATGTGTAATGTTCCATCTTTTTAAAATGTAAAAAACCAGCTCTTCAAGAACATATATAAAACAGGTCTCTAGAAGAATAAATAATGACAGGTCATGTGCAGCTGGTCGTCCTTAACAGCAACAACTACTAAAAAATAAACATGGATGATGAAAATCTGCATCTGTGCATGACCATAATTTGCATCAAAAACGCGTGTCCAGACATATACTATGTCAAAATCTGAGTATCCTTTCCAACTGTGTGCATCATCAGGGATACTACATTCTGATGACAGTTAAACAGAGTATCAAATTATAGTCATCCCGCCTCTGCTCAAAGATAAAAAATCATTTCATTTCCGAAAGATGAAAGATGTGCCAATACCACACCTACAAGCTTCATGGTACTTGAGGGGTTTTTTGTTTTTTTGTTATGCTGCATCTTACAATTAACAACATTTCAATTTCACTGAAACAAAAAAACCCCAAACAAACAAACCAAAAAAATGTGTGTATAATGCACTTACATGGTGTGGATACCGACTCTCTCTCCAATCCATGTGGCGTGTTTTGGTGACAGCTAACTACCACTTCCTATCCCTACATCGATTTATCATCCATACGCAATAGCTTTTGTGATGTCAGATATTGGTTCCTGATATTCTTCGTATAATGACTTATAATTCACAGATAAGCTTTTCTAGTGGCCTGATTAATCTTTCCGCATCCATTTGTCATCCGAACAAACGTACATACACCATGACAGTCTACACTGTAAACTTCTATGGATCAAACCTCTGGAAAACTTGGAAAAATCCTTGCTTATTCATTTACATAACACGCAGATAATATGAAACTCATCATCCCTACTCATATACATATGCACAGCACATATACATGCATTATTCCTATCCACAAGCATATGCACCAATGTATGCACACATTATCCTATCCGCACAAAAGCAACACATTCGGTTACACACATACCAATCGACAAACAAAATACATCCCTTCGCACAAACAACACTTTAAAGCACATTTAGATACCCACATACACGCACTGTCTCTGTACGCAAACAACTTTATTCAGTTACACACTTACGCAAACGCATTAAACACACCATCATCATCCACACACACACAACAGTACAATCCACTCTTCACACTCTTTCAGTCTTTTGTTTTTTTTTCAGCTCAACATGTGAACAAAAGAGCTGCACCACAGTAATCACAGCATCTGACAGCCCAGTTGTGGGAGAGAACACTGAAGATGATGGTGGCAGTTGGCAGCAAGGGACCACAGCATGTCGCCAGGCAATCCACACGTACACTGGCTCATCACGCAGGGATTCACTCACCTTCCTTACTTACTGTCCTTCATGTCCGCCCCCACTGCTTCCGATATACTCTTGTAGCCGTCTTCTCTGGAAACAGAACAGAGATAAAAATTTATTAACTCTCTCCATACGAACGGCGAAAGAGACGACGTTAACAGCGTTTCACCCCAGTTACCATCATCGAAATATTGCAAGCGGAAGGCTCTTATACTGAAGAGGTGAATGTTGACAAAGAATACCACAATTCTGACGACGGAAGCTAAAGGTTGGGTCATTCAGACACCCACTGGACATCCGAGGGGTCTGTGTATAGGAGAAGAGAGGACTGGCCGAACTGAGTTTATATATATATATATATATATATATATATATATATATATATATAGCAAGAGAGAGAGAGAGAGGGAGGGAGAGAGACATATCTATCTAGATCTGTCTCCCTATCTATCTAGATGCTTTTTCCTTACATGAAAGTGCAGGAAACAAAAGCAAGTGACGACTAAACAACCCTTCTCTTATTTCAAACGGAGTTTGCAAAGATGTATAAAATTTTAAAAAAGAAAGAGATAATGTATGCAAATAAAAGGGGAAAAGAGAAGAAAGTTTGTGGGGGAAAAAAAACCCTTCAAAGACAGCAACTGGGGGCCATTTGCATTATCTGTGAGGGACAGAACAGACTGCATGCCGGATATAATTTCAGTTTCATCAATTTCATCAGTTTCATTTGGACTCCTCGGACATCTGGGAATTGGTAGTAAACTATCCTCCCCCATGGCAAGTGATCCAGAGACACCAACCATAGTGAAGTGATGTCCAATCCTGGCTGGGAAAAGTCACGTCACAATCCTGTGACTTCCCAAAGCTGCCCATGAAGGATGAGGTCAAGAACAACAAGAACAAAAATGAAAGAAAAACCAACCGAACAAAAAGAAAAAATAAAAGAAGAAGAAAAAGTGTCCACACAACACAGCTCATGGAAACTAGAGAACAGTGTCATTCTGGTTGGTCTCCTGTGTGAGGAGGACACAGCCTGGCTCAAGGGACACAATCATGCCTAGCACACAGTGAGCCCAATGATGGGGTTGCTGCCCCTCCCCACCAGACATGGAAAAAATAACACACAATTTCTGACTGTGGTGACTGTTATCTGCGACCTACATGTATACAGTTTGAAAGAGGAATCATTGGTTTTTTGTTGTTTTTTTTATTCTTGTTTTATCTATCATTTCTTTCTGTCATCGTATTCAAACAAACAAACAAAGAAAAACTAAAAAAACCAAAAACACGCACCAGATTAATGTCAGTGTGAGTCTGTGCATGATTGTGAACATTTTGAAGAGGGTTTGGGAGAATCTGATCACATGACAAATAAATACGATTCTGAACCTGACTCTCTCTCACACTCATACACACACCAATGACAACTCTAACAATAACAAATCCAAACCACACTTGCTCAGTTCATTCAAACAGAAACATTCCAGTTCAACTACAACATACACCACATACACATTCAGCACACACACACACACACACACACACATATATCAGGCATGCCACCAAGGCAGGAAAAAAAAAGAGGAAAATCAGACAACAAAAAATGCAGCTGAAATTGGAAAAAAAAAAGAGGATTTTTTTTTCTTCTGTGGACTGAACCCACAACAGTGTCAAAAATAAAAGACAAATTAATACAGACATGGATTTTCTCAATTAGTGTAACTGTTTACTCCCCCCCCCCCCCCCCATCTTTAGAACGAGGCTTAACATGGTACAATCCCCCCCCCCCCCAAAAAAAAAGGGTGGGGAGGGGGGGATCCAGGGGCATGCTCCTCCGGGGAAATTTGACATTTTGAACACGAATTAGCCATATATATATAAAATCAGAGTAAGAACACATAACAACAAAACACATGGAATGGGCTTGCAAGGGTTGCTCCAACTGACTTTTTAGTGTCTATTGATTAGTATATAGTCTATATAGACACTAAAAAGTCAGTTGGAGCAATCCTTGCAAGCCCATTCCATGTGTTAGAATTTACCTGGAAAAATTAGTATTGTTGTAAGGGGCAAACTGGGTGTGAGAAAAGCACACAGAACATTACAAAGAAACGCTGTTAGTATGATAAAAAATGATCATGCATGAATTATAGCCTTACCGGACCACCAATCCACAGGTAAATTTATCCAACAGCAAAATGTCATTCAGCAAAGTTAAGTCATCCAAACAGGTCTGTCCCAGAAACAGGAAAACTTTTTAGTTTTACTCTGGATGTAGCTGTAAAACAGGGGTTTTGCAGGAACATGGAGGAGGCATATGCATGTACAGGACACTCAACAAGATTTCTTTGAGAAGAAGGCTCGGATATCTGCTGATGCCTTCCTTTTTCTGTCCGAGGCCTGGCTGCTATTGCATGCAGAATCCTTGGCAATGGACTGTGGAGAGTCTGGACCAGGTTGTGCAGAGCTTCGGGACTTACTGCCAGAGAGACAGACAACAAAATGGTGATTCAGACAAAACAAAACAAAAACAACAAAAAAAAGTGTGTGTGTGTGTGTGTGTGTGTCTGTGTATGTGTGTGTCTTTGTGTGTGTGAGAGTGTTTGTGTGTGTATGTGTGTGTGTGTGTGTGTGTGTGTGTGTGTGTGTGTGTGTGAATGTGTGAGTGTATGTGTATGGGAGGGGGGGGGGGAAGAGAGTGAGAGAGAGAAAGTGTGTGTGTGTGTGTGTGTGTGTGTGTGTGTGTGTGTATGTGCGTGTGTGATTATGTGCAAGTGTAGGTTTGTGTGCGAGTCTCGTTATGTAAACATATCAAATTCATGTACATAAGACACTGAGTGTGCAAGAGTTGCGAGTTGGTGCCTTTGTGTGTGTATGGATATTTAAGTGCACGTGTGTACTGTTTGCTAGTTGAATCTATGTGTGTGTGTGTGTGTGTGTGTGTGTGTGTGCCGGCCAACTTCTCCCCTTCCCCCAGATCAAAAACACTGTAACCCACCAATAATTGAATATTTCTATTTAAAAATGAATAAATAGGCATTACCTGGAAGGCGTGATGCATTCCTGCAGGCAGCAAATATTTCCTGGTGTGTAGGTCGAGTCAAATGTTCGCGAATAGTGACGAACCCTCGACTGGAATATTTGATTTCGCTGTCGCACACAGTGCAGTACGCATAGCCACCTTTCTCGATCTTCCATATCACCTCGCCAACTCGCTGATCTTCAACAGTTTTGTCCACCCATTCCCATCTCCATTTGTTCTTTGAATCTCGATCAAAACAAGATGTTTTAGCTGTCCGTTCAATGAAAACAGGCCTTGGCATTGACAATTTGCGTGAGTCGTTCACTGTAGCCTAGATCTACATCGCTGTAGCCTAGAGTAAGCCGGTCAACAAACGAGACTTCCCGCAAAGCGGAAGTGAATTCTGGGATAGGCCTACTATGATAATCATTGATTGGAAACCGGTGCAGAGCCAAAAATGACCCCCGCCTTCCAGAATTTATTGAAATGTGTCGCTCCGCGGAAATCAAAGTTTCGTGCGGCGGAATCATCTTCACTGGCGGCGGATCGATATTTTGAACGGCTGATTTGTAATGAACCACGGCGATTTTCCGCCTAACGGCGGAAAAGTATCATGCTTGATATATACACTACCATCACAAACAAAGCCTGCAAACTGAACATAAAAATAAACAGCCAATCCACACATGCTAAACCCCTCACCTGAGCAGTTCGTCCAGTTCCCGTTTGATCTTGGAGACCACAGGGGGACCTTTGTAGACCAGCGCTGAGTACAGCTGCACTAACGACGCTCCAGCCTTGATCTTTTCATAGGCGTCTTTCCCACTGCTGATCCCTCCCACCCCGATGATGGGGACTTTTCCTGAAACATCCCACAGAAAGTTAATCACAGTAAGAGTCGTTACTTGCATGGGTTAATTATTTCTCTTGTCCGGAGATTACTTTTTTTCTGACAGCTGTCGTTCTTTAAGTTAACTTTTTATTTTTTACATACTGAAACATCATCTGTATTATTATTACTATTATCATTGTTATACTTATGATCATTTATTATTGTCATCATTATCAATATTATTACTATAAATAGTGTTATTAATATTATTATCAGCAGCAGCAGCAGTGGCTTAGTGGTAACGTGCTAGACTAGGAAACAAGTATCCATAGTTTCTTCTTCTTCTTCAGCGTTCACTCGTATGCACACGAGTGGGCTTTTACGTGTATGACCGTTTTTACCCCGCCATGTAGGCAGCCATACTCCGTTTTTGGGGGTGTGCACGCTGGGTATGTTCTTGTTTCCATAACCCACCAAACGCTGACATGGATTACAGGATCTTTAACGTGCGTATTTGATCTTCTGCTTGTATATACACACGAAGGGGGTTCAGGCACTAGCAGGTCTGCACATATGTTGACCTGGGAGATCGGAAAAATACCCACCCTTTACCCACCAGGTGCCGTCACCGTGATTCGAACCCGGGACCCTCAGATTGACAGTCCAACGCTTTAACCACTCGGCTATTGCGCCCGTCGAAAGAAACTTCCAAAGAGAGACAAAGAAACTTCCATAGTTTCAAACGCCACACGGACCAGGATTTTGACCACCCGCCCCACCTCCACTGGACCTTGAGTGATGGTCAAAGTGCTAGTCTATAAACCGAGGTCTTGTGCGCAGGATGCACTTTGTTTAAAAAAAAATCCACAGAAACAAATATGTTGTCCCTGGCCAAATTTTGTAGAAAAATATACTCTGATAATAAAACAGATTCACTTGCAGACAGAAGAAAGGTGGCGCTGCCCAGTTTTCACACAGAGAAATCTGTTGTGAAAAAAAAAACAGAAGCAAAAAAACAAACAAACAAACAAAAAAACCGATACAATACAATCATTACAACATAATGGAGAATTGAAACCCATATCCACAGTTTCAGTTCCAAGGAGGTGTTGAAGCGTGCTGACTGATCCAAATACGCTACACAAGATCTGCTTTGGCAAAAAAAAAAAGGGGGGGAGCAGATGGCCTAACCTCTGCAAGAAACCCAACCGTTATACATGGTACCCACCCTGTGTCAGCCTGTACATGTCGCGGACAGTGTTGGTGGCCATGGTCTTCAGGGGTTGACCACTCAGCCCCCCCACCTCCCCTTTGTTCTGGCTCTGTAGGCTGTCCGGTCTCTGCACCGTGGTGTTGCACACTATCAGTCCGTCCACCCCGCCCTGTCACCGACACACAGTGCACGTCCCTCCGTAACTTACAGAGAGAGACGAGACAGACAGAGGGAGAGAGAAAGAGACAGAGAGACAGAGATAGGCTGTCCGGTTTCTGCACCGTGGTGTTGCACACTATCAGTCCATCCACCCCGCCCTCTCACCAACACACATTGCACTTCCCTCGATGACTCAGAGAGAGAGAGACAGAGAGACAGAATAGGCTGTACGGTCTCCGCACCGTGGTGTTGCATACTATCAGGCCGTCCACCCCACCCTCTCACCAACACACATTGCACTTCCCTCGGTGACTCAGAGAGAGAGAAAAAGACAGACAGGGAGAGAGAGAGAAAGAGAGAGAGAAGGAGATAGGCTGTCCGGTCTCTGCACTGTGGTGTTGCACAATATCAGGCCGTCCACACCACCGTGTCATCAACACACACTGCACGTCCCTCCGTAACTTACAGAGAGAGACAGAGACAGACAGGGAGAGAGAGAAAGAGAGAGACAGAGACAGAGAGACTGAGATAGGCTGTCTGGTGTCTGCACCGTGGTGTTGTACACTATCAGGCTGTCCACCCCACTCTGTCACCATCACACATTGCACTTCCCTCAATGACTCATAGAGAGACAGACAGACAGGGAGAGAGAGAGAAAGAGAGAGAGACAGAGATAGGCTGTCCGGTCTCTGCACCGTGGTGTTGCACACTATCAGGCCGTCCACCCCGCCCTGTCACCGACACACAGTGCACGTCCCTCCGTAACTTACAGAGAGAGACAGAGACAGACAGAGGGAGAGAGAAAGAGACAGAGAGACAGAGATAGGCTGTCCGGTTTCTGCACTGTGGTGTTGCACACTATCAGTCCATCCACCCCGCCC
This sequence comes from Babylonia areolata, assembly GCF_041734735.1. Lineage (NCBI taxonomy): Eukaryota > Metazoa > Mollusca > Gastropoda > Neogastropoda > Buccinidae > Babylonia > Babylonia areolata. The sequence continues at coordinate 16,173,041 of NC_134884.1, forward strand.
TCTCACCAACACACATTGCACTTCCCTCGATGACTCAGAGAGAGAGAGACAGAGAGACAGAATAGGCTGTACGGTCTCCGCACCGTGGTGTTGCATACTATCAGGCCGTCCACCCCACCCTCTCACCAACACACATTGCACTTCCCTCGGTGACTCAGAGAGAGAGAAAAAGACAGACAGGGAGAGAGAGAGAAAGAGACAGAGAGACAGAGATAGGCTGTCCGGTTTCTGCACCGTCATATTGCACACTATCAAGCCGTCCAGCTCGCCATGTCACCGACACACAGTGCATGTCCCTCCGTAACTTACAGAGAGAGACAGAGACAGACAGTGAGAGAGAGAGAAAGAGAGAGACAGAGACTGAGAGACAGAGATAGGCTGTCCAGTCTCTGCACCGTGGTGTTGCATACTATCAGTCCGTCCACCCCGCCCTGTCACCATCACACATTGCACTTCCCTCCATGACTCTGAGAGACAGACAGAGAGAGAGAGACAGAGACAGAGAGAGAGAGACAGAGAGAGACAGAGAGGGGCTGTGGAGTCAAAACACCACAGTGCAAGACACGATCAGGCTATTCACCACACCCTGTCACCACCACACATTGCACATCCCTCCACGACTCAGAGAGACAGACAGGCACAGAGCGAGAGAGAGACAGAGACACAGAGACAGAGAGGGGCTGTGGAGTCAAAACACAACAGTGTAAGACACGATCAGGCTATTCACCACATCCTGTCACCATCACACATTGCACTTCCCTCCGTAACCCACAGAGACAGACAGAAATAGAGACAGAGAGAGACAGACTGTGGAGTCAAGGCACCAAGCTGTTGCACATGATCAAACCATCCACACTACCCTGTCACCAACACACACTGCACATCCTTCCATAACTCACAACTGTTATCAGCTGTGTGCTGGTGTGTAATGAGAGACAGAGGCGGGGCAGGAAAGAGAGACAGGGAGAGAGGAGTGGAGAGAGAGAGAGAATGAGAGAGACAGACACAGACAGAGAGACAGAGAGAAAGGAGAGAAAGAACGGCACAGAGAGAGAGAGAGAGAGAGAGAGAGAGAGAGAGAGAGACAGACAGACAGACAGAGAGAGACAGAAACAGACAGAGAGAGGTTGTGGAGTCAGAGCACCAAGATGTTGCTCACAGTCAGGCCTGTCACCATCACACCACGCACTTCCCTCCACAACTCACAACTGTTATCAGCTGTGAGCAGGAACAGGAGAGAGAGCTTGACAAGGAAAGCTGCTGCAGACAAAAACTACAAACCAACCAGCCACCATGGCGAAGTGGTGAGCATTAAGCACTGATGACTAGGAGAACACAGATTCAGACTGAAACTCCATCAGAGGTGGGGGGTTTTCAGCGTGCAGCTGGTTCCTACCCACAGCTGGGTGCGCTATTGGCTCACATGTTTTCCAAAAGACTGGGACCACACAGTCAAGGGTCATCCACTTCACTGATGCATCTTTAGGAGTATAGCTCAAATTTCCTAACCAACACTGTAAGTGTCTGTATCTCTCAATCTGGTTGACCCCGGGACATACTATTATAAGAGTACATTTTTGTCAAGTAATCCCAAACCTAAGTGGACACCAATAGCAATATCGTCATCACTCCATCATCATTCTTCTTCATACAGAAACAAAAATGTCCCAAATCCTGGGAAAAAAAACACACACAAATGCTCACACATACATACACACACACACACACACACACACACGCACACACACAAACCATCAGGTACCTTTTCCCTCATGACCACAGCAGCAATGTCAGCCTTGTCCTTGTCTGTCAGGTCGGGAGCAATCTTCACCAGGAGGGGGGGTTTCTGCTCCACATGCAGCTTGTCTCGCTCGGCCACCACCTGCCACATGTCAAGGGGAAGTATCAGTATCAGTAGCTCAAGGAGGTGTCAATGTGTTCGGTCAAATCCATATACGCTACACCACATCTGCCAAGCAGATGCCTGACCAGCAGCGTAACCCAACGCGCTTAGTCAGGCCTTGAGAAAAAAAACAACCCAAAAACACTATCCCATGATATTACTGTAAACTACCTTGTATTTGTTGTAAACACCCACCCCCTCTTTGCACAAACTTCACCCTGAAGTCGGGTACGGGCATTTACTGGGTACTTAACCCTTCGCGGGAGCCCACTCTCTAACCTTATTTCATCATCAGGTAATGGCTGGGTGTTTTCTCCATGCAAGGGAAGTCTCCAATTCAACTTGCATTATCAGTAACAATATCCAATGCTGAGAATTTAAGTTCTTTGGAAATCGAATGTCCAAGCAAAGACCAAAAAGACCTCTGCGAACAGTCTAAAGCAAAATACTGAAACAAGACACTGCACTTTGACTTCTATTTTTCATTGACACATTGACACCCCTGGAATTCTTTGTTGTCTTGTCTTTTTCTGATACACATATTTTCTTTTACACACATACATACTTGAACACTACAATTCAACAACGACAAAATATGGTACAAACACACGCTTGCATGCACTCAACATGCACTTTCCTTATAATTCCCTTTCTCATATTTGAAATCACACACACACAAACATACACACACATACACACACACTCACATGCACACACACACACACACAACACAGCCCATCAATGACAGTCACCTGATCTAAGAGTTCCTCCAGCTGTCGTCTCCCCTGCATGTCCCGCAGACCGGGTGTGTTGGGGGAGCTGACGTTGATGACCAGATAGTCGGCGACCTTCCCAAACACCTTGACCCCTGACACGTAGTCTGACACAGGGTGACCCGACAACTTGTTCTTGCCCAAGTTCACTCCCATCATGCCTCGCTCTGTCCAACATGTCCAAAAAGAGGAACTTACCAGTGAGAGAAAAATAAAATAAAATTGATTATAAAATAAATAAAGTATATACTTTTATGGAAAAAAAAAGAAATTAAGGGACAGAAATGAAGACCTAACAAATAAAGAATAGAAATCAAGATCTGACTTCAAAACAAACAACTTTACAAGAGTGTTAAAACTGTACAACAATCATGACCTGAAATCTCAACTAAAACCGTACCATCAAAACATCGTAAATTCTCAAGAGGACTGGAAGTTCATGGATTAACTCACTCTGGACGAATAGTTTTCTCCCTTGCTTTCCCCTGCAGACAACCCATTTGTTAGGGTTAGCGAAAAAAAATCACAAAAAATAAAAAAAACACAAAGTAACTGAATGAAACTCCCTGTACTGGACCCACTGACCCCTCTTCTAACGTCTTTTGTATGCCCACCCCCCTCCGTCTCTTCACAGCCCTCAGAAGCTGAGTCACTGTCAGTACCTTTTTGCTGGTAGCTTTCTTCACTGCAGATACTTTATTCAATGTCTTCATCATCCTCGTTGATGTTGAAACCTTCAGTTTGAAGCATTTCAATCACTTCAGCAGCAATAAAAAGCCGCTGTCATGATCAAGTTTGCTAAAAAAAATTTCCACTTGTATCGCCTGCGACGCCATTTTTGATACGTAAGCAGATTAGCTTGTCATGTGGGGTACCAAGGTCAATGGCTGACCAGCGAGTGTATGGTCACGGAAATCTCACGAAGAAACTTTCCATTCGACTCTTGACACGTTCGCAATGCCCAGTGTAGCTGCGATTTTTATGCTACCCCATGAGAAAAATGTGGACAAATTTTTAATTGTAGAAACCGCTACAGCATTCCGTTGTCTGGAACGCTACCTTACATGAGGACACTATAGTGTTCCATCGTCTGGAGTGAATCAAAATGATCCACAAGACTTGAGGCTTTAGTCAAACACAAACAACTTCTGATGTTCTACACCAGATCACAGCCTGCTATGCAGCAGTTGGAACAAAACAGGCAGCACATCAAATGGAGGCCTCTTCAGCAATAAAAAGCTCAATCTGACCACACTATACTGTCACAGGTATCTGTATCTCTTGGACAGGTCTAGTTATGCTAGAATGTATATAATTATAGGAGGGCACAGTAAGAACACATCAGTCTCAGATGATGGTTGCTCCATGAGCTGTCATATCTTCATCAGAGGATAAAAAAGAAAGAAAAAGAAAGATCCCCCTGAAAAAAAGAATACCCCCAAGCCCCCCCCCCCCCCCCCCCCGCCAAAAAAAACAAAAACAAACAAACAAACAAAAAAACAACAAATAAAAACCTGAAAACCACAATTAAAAACACTCTAAGTAAGTGATCCTTCCCACTGAAATGTTTTGGTGACTCCATATACAATGGTCGTGATGTTCATGTCCATTTGTCTTGTATGACAAAACATGAATGCTTGTTGGTTTTCACACTGTGGAACTGGACCAATCCAATCCAGGAAAATCCTCTGCTGCAGACATCACCTTGGGATATCTGACAGGGCTGAATCAGCAGCAACACAGGCCTCCCTCTGCCTCTGTGTCCTTTCCAAGTTCTGTGGTTCGCTTCCTCCTCTGCTCAGGACTCACCCTCTCCAAGAACGCAGTCTTCACTGAACCAAGACCCCCACCCTGAACAACTTGTCCATCAGGGCATCAGCCAGCAGGTCGATAAAGCCATCTTCAAGGTTTTCTCTGCTCCTTTGACCCCCATTCTCACAGTCCTGTTTCCAGCCAGTATCATCCTTGGCCATGCTGTTCAACCTGTTTGTGTCAATGGCAGGAGAGATCAGGTCTGTTTTTGTGTACGTCTCTGTTGCTGAGGAGTCATAACCCTCTCAAGCAGGTCTTTGGGATTCGTCCCTTCCCAATCCTCTGAACATGGCTTTATCATCTGAGATGTCAATGGCTGATTGCAGGTTACAATCATGGCTTAACTTTTTAAGCTGGGGTGAAATGAAATTTCCATCTGAAAAAGAAAACCATTTGTTACAGTCTCTGTTTTAAGGAGGCGTAAAAGCGTCATAGTTTGCTGCATGAGGTCCATTTAGAGCGAAGGCTCAGCCAACAGCTTGTCTTCTTTACTTTTCCTGGTGAAAAAAAAAGAGGAGCAGATGCCTGTCTACTTATGGATAAACCCAACATGCTGCAAACAAACCCAGCTGTGGTTGTGTATGGGGCATCTGGAATGAGCAGCAGGAGAGAAATGCCAATGAGATGGTACAGATGATGGGAAAGCAAAAAAACAAAAAAAAAATGAAAAACCAAAAACAAAACAAAAACGTGCTGGCCAGTGTTTTGAAAGTCTACCATGGGTGTGTATAATTATTATAAAACATGTGTCTTAAATGAAGTAAGACGAACAAAACAAAATAAACAGATAAGTAAATACATTTATATATAATAAAAATGAGACACAGGATAGAAGGCAAATGGGTGAAATAAAATATGAATATGATAACTATCATTCCATGATGGTCTCTCCCTCTAACAGCAGCCTTCAATATTCTTCGGACACTGAAACTCAGCGTCCACCAACCCCCCTCCTCCCACACCAGGCTACTACTACTACCACTACTACACAAACACACACACACACACACACTACACACACACACACCCAACCCAACCCAACCCAACCCAACCCACACACACACATATATGTACACAAGACATCAAAGCTTTTCTATCAAGAGTTAAAAAACGAAATTAAGTTTTCATATTTACAAGAATGAGAAGATACCTCCCATTCAATTTCCTGAAGGAAAAGTATGAATGGTTTACTAATTTCAAAGACATAGAAACATTATGATCTTTTCCTCATTGCAGCAGATAAATGCCAACGACAGATCATAGGTACCTTTCTACCCCTCCCCAGTGGCACTGTACACAATGATGAAATGAGGACCACCATCTCTCAACCACCTTATGCTGAGCACCGGCACAATGGCTGAGACAGTACATACAATTCACACATGGAAACCAAGCAAAGCAAAAGCAGATAAATTAAAAAAAAAATCCAAACCAAAGCAAAACAAAGACAAACAAGAGAGGCAAGGCCTTCAAGACTCACTTGTGATAAATTAAGTCCCCTAGCATTAATTACAGAGTAATTTCCCTTTTTTACTATCTGCAACAAAACGTTTGCAAAATAAATAAAAATTCCATGCTTCGCAAAAGAAGTTCCTGTTTGAACAAAAAATGATAATAATGACTCCTCTTGTTGTGTCAGAATAAGAGATCAGAGTGCCAAGTTTAGAGAATACAAAAAAAATATAAATATAACAGTAAATGCAGTTTGTATATAATTAGGCTTCTTTTCTTTTTTTTTTTTTTTTTGTGCCCATCCCAGAGGTGCAATATTGTTTTAAACAAGATGACTGGAAAGAACTGAATTTTTCCTATTTTTATGCCAAATTTGGTGTGAACTGACAAAGTATTTGCAGAGAATGTCAATGTTAAAGTTTACCACAGACACACAGACACACGGACACACACACAGACAACTGAACACCGGGTTAAAACATACACTCACTTTGTTTACACAAGTGAGTCAAAAAAGTAACAAAAAGCAATAACGAAACATTAAAGCTAAAAACAAAACACGACAGGTCAAAGCAGCGTTATTCACAAAGCATGCCGACCAGTCTGAAAGCGGGTGTATTATCATAACGATACGTTATCAGCCAAGGAACAAGCATGTACCTTGCCTCTTAAGCTCAGTTCTATCTCTCTTCTCTCTAACCGCCACTCTAGCAGAGGCTTTTTCCTCCTCCCTCACAGTGTCAGTCCAAAAGTTGATATTCAGCATGTTCCTCTGTTCCGACATGTACGTGGCTGCACGTAACAAACAATCAACATCATTCAACAACTTGCGGAACACATCACACAGACTCTTCAGAAAACGTCAACGTCAGTCTGGTTATGGCCCCTACCATCCTCACCCAACTGGAAGATGTGACAGTCGCATAATATTGCATTTTATTGTTATATTCTTTGTCACAACGGATTCCTCTGTGTGAACTATCGGCTGTTCTCCCCAAGAAAAACGCATCTCTACAGTACAGTGCAACCTGTTATCTTTAGGCCTGTGTATCTGTTTTCCTATCATTGTGGATTTTTCTATAAAAAATTGCCAAGGGCAACCTTTTGTTGCTGTGGGTTCTTTTACATGTACTTAGTATAAGCTACATACTAGACCTCAAGTTATTATCTTATTCCAATGAGTAGGGTCCAGACTACAACTCAAAAGTCTAGCGGAGGGAGAAAAAATACAAGCAATTGTTGGATTTGATCCCGCACCCTCAGATTCTCTTGCATCCCATGTGGACATATTACCAGTAAGCCACCATCCTATACTTCCCAACATCAATACATGTAATGGAGATGGGGAAATAAGTCTTCTCGTTACTTCCCAACATCAATACATGTAATGGAGATGGGGAAATGTCTTCTCGTTACTTCCCAACATCAATACATGTAATGGAGATGGGGAAATAAGTCTTCTTGTTACTTCCCAACATCAATACATGTAATGGAGATGGGGAAATAAGTCTTCTCGTTACTTCCCAACATCAATACCTGTGAAATGTGTCAGAAATTCCTCAAGCAGGCAGCCATACTCCATTTCCATGGGTGCACATGCCAGGTGTGTACATGTTTCCACAACCCAGAGAACACTAATATGGAGTTTTAGAGTTATGCATGCATGTGAATGACTGGTGTGAAAGCGCTTTGATTTGTCTGTGCACAAGATTCAGCGCTATATAAATACCATTACTATTATTATTATTATTATAATGGGATCTTTCACATGTGCACTCATTGCTCTGATGGGGGTTCTGGCACTAGCAGTCTGCACAAATAGTTGACTTGGGGGGTGGGAAGAATCTCAACCCTAAACCCACCAGGTACAGCCAGTCTGAAAGTCCACCACTCACCTGTCACGTTTTCTATCACACGGATGACATGATCCCATTAGAACTACACAACTATTCTATACCATATCAAAGAGAAAGCTCCACAATCAAATACTCTTTCCCCCCCTTTTCTCTCTCCCCTTCTCTGCAACTAAGTGGGTGAACTGGGCACAGCAGTCCTCACAAGTGGGGTCTGCTGCTCCATGTATGGGATAGGAACAAGTCGGTTAAGAAAGGAAAGTTGGCTTTGCTGGGCTTTGCTTGACTTTATTTCATGGATAAATCCAGAATCAGCAATATCAGAAAAGTTTCAAATAAAGTTTTAAGGAATTATTTCCTTCCTATCAAATATAATACAAAATAAACAGATTCTTTTCTGTGATTTAGAAGAAAAAAAACAACAACAAAAAACCCAAAACACCCCAACAACTAAATACAGATAAACTTTTATCTAAAGATATCAGATCTATCAGAAAATGAATTCTGGGTACACAAGGAAAACCAAATCACTATCCGCTATCTGCTTGGAAAGCACAGAAAGCATAAACATACCAAATGAGAGAAAAAAGAAAAAAACAACAAACATATGGGAAACCAGAACTGACTGCTCAAAACAGCAAACAAACACGATTAAAACAGGCCACACACATCCGATCTAATCCAGTTGAACAACCTGAGCAATTCCGTGTATGAAAAATTAATCAACATTCATGTTTTGTTTCTAGATAATAATGACTGCTTCGTAAAAGTGCTGATTAAACTTTTGATGTGTGTGCTACACAAGCAGACAGCGTCATGAACTGACGAGCAGTACCTCGCTTTAATCTCTCCTCACTCCAAGTAACCGTGTGCTCGGTCCAGAAATTGACATTTGCGCGGTTCCGTGCATCCCCCATGTGTGGGAATTTTATCAAGTCTACACAGCGAACAGACACCAGAGAAAGAAATCATCACATAGCAAAAAAAAAAAAAAAAAAGAAGAAAAAAAAAAGAAAGGAAAAACACAATAACATAAAAAAAAAATACAGCGAAACATCACCAAAAATTCATACCAAAATGACAGTAGAGAAAAAAAAAAAAGAAATACATATGAAACTTGAATGGCATAAAATTACCCCCAAACGAAACCTTTTCTGTATGGAGCTTTTTCCTGTGTAGTTTACAAGTGGTCTGTGTGCTAGTCTTTCAGATAAGATTACAAGCCAGGAAAAGCTGGAAACTCTACCAGCAATCTTCCAGTTGAGTCAGATAGGAGGCATACTTTTATAAAGTGCCTGGTTTGTTTGAAAAATATGATATCAGTCTTTCATCTTTTTTTTTTCTTTTCTTTTTTTTAAAAAACAAATCAAGCACTGTTAACTTAAAATTATATATACAAGTGGGCTTTTACTCGCATGACCATTTTTACTCCCACCATATAAGCAGCCATACTCCATTTTCAAAGGTGTGTATGTTGGATATGTTCCTGTTTTGATAACCCGTCAAATGCTAACATGGATTACAGGGTGTTTAGCACACACATTTGATCTTCTCCATGTGTAGGCACATGAGGGAGTTCAGGAAGTCTTAGGCTGACCTGGGAGATAGGAAAAATCTCCACCCTTAACCCACCTAGCACCATGACCAGGAACTGAACCAGGACTCTCAGAACAAAAATCTAACTTTTTAACCATTTGGCTGTAGGTGACCACTGCCTTTTCAGATCAAAATGGCCATCCTGTGCTTTGGTTACTTTCAAACACCATACCTCCCATGTGGAAGAATAAGAAAGAATCTGGAATCAGCCGCTGTAGCCAAGTGGTTTGCATTGCGGACTGATGGCTGGGAGGACGCGGGTTCGAATCCCATCGGAGGTGGGTTTTTCGGCCCACGGCCGGCTCTCACCCAGAGCTGAGTGTGCTGTGGGCTTAAATGGGGAGACTGGGACCACACCATTGAGTGTCATCCATTTCAAGGATGTGTCTTTGGGTGTGTTGTTCTAATTACCTGACCAACACTGCAAGTGTCTGTATCTCTTGGGCCTGGTTAACGCCGGGATATCATTATGACAGGAAACATAGGGTACAGCCTTGTCACAGAGTCCCAAACCAAAATGGACCTCCATAGCAACATTGTCATCGTGATCCTCCTCCTCCATCATCATCAATATAAACAAAACAGTCTCAAAGTCTGTGGCCTTTCATGCCCTGCTCTCATGGTGACCTCAGTTTTGATACCCCTCCACTTCTGTGCTTTGGGTGAGTCCTGTCAATGTCTTCAGTGTTGGCATATTCAAGGAGGGCTGTTATTTGAGGGATGTGGTGGCGGTCTCCACTCTGGGAGGGACGCTCACTCAGTCTGGCTCCATGACTAAGCCATTATTGTCGTTAGTAGTGGGCTTAGTAGGTGGTGTCCTAGTATGTTAAATCAGAACGGGCACCACTGAACATCACTGAAGTGACTCAGCAGCAGTGCAGGGTCTCCTCTGGTGTGTGGCCTCCTGGTGGCCTAACATCGATGGTTCCCTGCAGACTGTCGACGCTGGAACTGTGATGGACGAACCTGGGTGTGGCTGTGTTTGGGGGAATCTAAAATGAGGAGCGTGGGAGTAACGGCACTGAAACGATGCAGATGATGGGGCAGCAAAAAAAAAAAGAAAAAAAAGAAGAATGAATCTGGATGCCCTTTGGAATTTCATCTCAATTTTGTTTTGCCGCTCTTTTCTAGCAGTAATTGTCGCATTCATCGGTACTGACATATCATCATCATCTCTGACTGACTTCAACATCATCATCATCACCATACGCTATTTCCTGTAAGTTAACTCTGTGCTGTACTGACACGAAAATATCACCGTCTGTCCTCATAATCATGTATACATCAGCTTACGACACTGACTGACCTGATATTTTGGGCTCGGCTTCTCGATGGCGTAGCCGTCTGAAGACCGCTTCATGTCCTTCACTGTTGAACCCGTACCTGACCCACCGCACACACTCGTTACACAGCAACATCAACACTCTCTTGTGTTTACATGATATAAAGCCTTGAAAAAGTCCAGATATCTATACAATCTATGTCAGCAGGCAAGCCATGTATTATATGACCTTATACTGTGTTATGCATATATTTATCATGAACTCATGCATCTATCGAAATGTGTGACCAAGATCAAACTTTGTGATGTTCTGTGGTTGTAATGAGATTGGGTTTTTTTGTGTGTTTTTTTCTTTAAAAAAAATATATTGCTTCTTATCCAAAAACATGTTAATAATTTCCCTAATAAAGTTTAATAAGTATCATTGCATCTTCTTGTATCTATGAAGGCAAGGAAAGGAGATTAACAACAAAAAAGAAAGAAAAAAAAAGAAAATTCTTATCTTTTATCTGTGTACTTTTCCATTTACTACTTCAATAACCAGAGTACAAATTCATAGTATCCATGCTGTAGTTTTTCTCACTTTTTTGTCTTGTTATGTTTTATGATTCTTGATGTCATCTGTGTATTCTATTTGTAAAATAACAGAAAAGAGAAAAAAAAAAAAGAAAATCAGTGTACTCACTGTCACTTTCACAAGAGAATTCTTTGTCTATAAAATCTTTATTTAAAAAAATCTTATCTAAATCATCACACATCATAATGATCATTGCTTCTGTTTACTTTCTGCAAAAAACAATTTTACCAGTCTGATAAAATTACAACAGTACACTAGTAGAGGAAAATGAAGATAAGGATATCAGTTCTTCAAAACAATGAAGAACTGACAAAAGTTTCAGCACTTATACAACCATCATCATTCTCAACACTATTACAATTGATACCTTTGTAGTCATCCATACATCATCAGATGAAAACAGCCCTATGTTGAAAATACAATCTGCATGGACCCATACTTCACGTCACAATAAAGGGATGCACACAGCATGCGTGTTAAAAAATGCGCAATCCTCAAATGGTTAAATGTGATACAGCAGCGCCAGTGGCATCTCAGCACCTGTTTTGTCTTCTAACGCTAAGCCTCCGGGACGAGAATTATTAACTGTGGACTTATTTTCACTTTCAGTAGCAAAGTGGCAGAGTGGTTAAGATGCTCATCTGCCGAGAGTGTCCAGAAGGGTCTGGGTTCAAATGCCACTGTCGCCCTTTCTCCCAAGTTTGACTGGAAAATCAAGCTGTGCATCTAGTCATTCAGATGAGATGATAAACTGAGGTCCCGTGCGCAGCACACAGCTGGCGCAGGGCAACAAAAGTGTCCTCTGGCAAAGTTCTGTAGAAGAAATCCACTAAGATAGGTACACAAATATATATGCATGCACTCGAAGCCTGACAAGCATGCTTGGTTATGCTGCTGTTGGGCATCTGCCCAGCAGGTGTGGTGTAGTGTATATGTATATATTTGTATTTAGTTGCATTTGTATTTCTCTTTATCACAACAGATTTCTCTGTGTGAAATTCAGGCTGCTCTCCCCAGGAAGAGTGCGTCGTTACACTATAGCACCGCCCCCCCCCCACCCCCCTTTTTTTTTTGCCTGCGCGCAGTATTTTTTATTGTTTTTCCTATCGAAGTGGATTTATCTACAGAATTTTTGCCAGGAACAACCATTTTGTTGCCGTGGGTTCTTTTACGTGCGCTAAGTGCATGCTGCATATGGGACCTTGGTTTATCGTCTCATCCGAATAACTAGCGTCCAGACCACCACTCAAGGTCTAGTGGAGGGGGAGAAAACAGTGGCAGCTGAGCCGTGATTTGAACCAGCGCGCTCAGATTCTCACGCTTCCTAGGCGGATGCGTTACCTCCAGGCCATCACTCCACATGTATAAGGATTTGTCCCAATGCAGTGACGCCTCCCTGAGAAATTGAAAGTGCAAACTGAAAATCACTTTCATTCCCATCATTCACTGAAGGCCACAGCAGACGTATAGTTCTCACCTGTTGATGATGGCCTCATCCTCCACCAGTCGAAAGACGCGCGGTTTGTCGTTGCCCTTCTGGGGGTGTGGCGTGATGCTGCCGATCTCCACAAAACCAAAGCCCACCTTCAGCAGTCCGTCCACTGCCTCCCCCTGCTTGTCAAACCCTGCCGCCAGACCCACAGGGTTGCTGAACGTCCGGCCCCACACTTCCGATTTCTGAGTGGAGTTGTCAGGTCAGCATGGAAAGAAACAGTTGTCTGAGCAAAATAGGTCAGTAAAGAAAGAATGTTTTCTGAGCAAAATAGGTCAGTGTAGAAATAAAGTTTTCTCAGCAAAATAGGTCACTGTAGAAAGAAACAGTTTTCTAGCAAAATAGGACAGTAAAGTTTTTCTGAGCCAAACTGTCAGGTCAGTTAACTCCTTAAGTACTGACAGGTCCAGACTTCTAATTTCTGAGCAGTTATTTTCTGAGCAAACTTGTCAATAAAACTAAAAAGTACAGACAGGTCAAGACTTCTCTTTTTCTGAGCAAAATTGTTGAGTAAATAAAAAAATTTATGAACAGATAGGTCCTTAAATAATTATAAAAAACAAAACAAAAAAAACACCAAACACACACAAAATCAAGAAACGTACAGCATGAGGGAAGACATGTTCAGATAATGAGTTTCATCAATCTGGATGCTTGTTCCACTATCATTATATACTTTTGATCTGTTATTTGACTGATGCGCATTTACATGCATGCTTGTAAATATGCATGCGAGCATATATGAGCTCAAATGTGCATGTATGTGCAAGTACATAAATTATACATACAGACTAAGCCTGCATATGTGTTATATTAAAGTATAGAGCTATCTAAAAAGGCACTTGTACAGCATAATTCAAACATGAATTCAAGAACTATGCAAATTGCAAGGCAGTAATTTCACTGAAGTGCTTAACTAAGTCAGTGAGTGGTATGCACTCAAGTTATCAGTTCAGATTCAGATCCCAAACAGATGGGAAATAAACAAAGAACGACTACTGTGGAAAAAAGGACAGAAAAAATAACAGGATATAAATATATATATATATATAAAGAGACAGAGAGAGAGATGGACTGTAGAGTAGACTGGCTCACTGACTATACACTGGTACCGAAAATCACCGTCTGACATGCACAAAACAAAGTAAAGCTGAGTGAGTCAAGAAAGTGTGTAATTTAAGACACAGCAGAATCAAATCGTGTGCAATATTACCAGCGATGGAGGATCTGCAATGCGTGGCCTCGGCACGAGTTTGTATTTTGCAGCAGTGACGGCCAGATTGTGAACCCTTTCTGGATCCAGCAGTCTCGTCATAGGCATTGCAATGTTCGCATAAAACTTCTCCTCACCACGGTACAGGCTGATGCCAAAAAATGTGATGATGCCGCCATTTATCACGATGGCTGCTTGCTTCAAATTATCCTGCAAATACAAACCCATCACTGATTTAGTGGGGAAAACACTACCAGAATCAAATCATGTTGATGTTGTTTAATTATAGACCAGCCGACCACTAACGGGTCATTTCACTTTCTGGGCTGTACACCTGTCAGTTGTTAAAATCAGTCAAAGAAAACCACACTAACATTAAAAGCTAAAGTAAATCTTAAAAGATCAATTTACCAATGTCTCATTCAGTCCATATAAAATTCAGTTAAAGTTCAAACAATCCTTAAGCAGACAGTTTCACAATCAAGAAGGTAAGTCATGATAGGTGGGACTGGGAGGGATCTGTTCAGTCTCACTATTCTCAGGTTCGGTCTATTTTTATTTATTTTTTTTTTTTTACACTACCCATGCAGTACAGTACAATTACAAACATGTATAATAAATCGTTTACCAACATACATCATCTTTAATCAATTAATGTGTTTATGCTTACAGAAACACAATAATGATATATAGTATGCCTCCTATAATCTAGAAACTTCCAGCAGTTTGGAAAATAAAACATAAACCAGACACAGTATTATAATATTAATACAATATCTCATTCATGTCTACAATCATGAGTATGGGACATTAAATAAAATTCCTCTTCCTCCTCATTTGCTTTCAATTAAACTGCAGTAATCATCCCTAAAGAAAAAAAAGAAGAAATTATATACAAATGACAAATTATACACAACCTTAATTGTGCATGTGCATGTATGTGTGTGTGTGTGTGTGTGTGTGTCTGACACTCTAGGTGTATGTGTGTGTTGTGCACACACACATACATACATATATATATATATATCTATATACATGTGTGTGTGTGTGTGTGTGTGTGTGTGTGTATACATGTGTGTGTTTGTGTGAATCATTGAATGTCATTGTATGTGCACCTGTTCCTGCCACAATATGCTGCTAGGAACTTGTTCATGCGCTAAAATCATGCTGTCTAATCGCATATTATGTTGCAAAACTACTTCTAATCTTACTGAGCCAGGCCGTTACTTTCTATGACAAGGCATAGCTGTTGCTTTTTGAGGTAGTGTAATGTCACTGTTACTGACAGATCCACACACACACACACATCCACATTCATGCAGTCACTGCATCCTTGACCTTAGCTGCCATTCAAAACATTGTGTAAAAGGTCTACAGAAGAGGTCACGGTTACGTCCCTTGAAAATACACCTCTGTGTACTAATTCGCATTTTAAAAACATCAACCTCCTCACCCAAAATTTAGCACCATTTGCTGCAGCTTTGGGGGCAGCCATCTGCAGACTGCTAGACCGTAATGTCCTATTTTATCCGTTCAGTGAAATGTCTTGCAGTTCCGAAGCCTGCAACGTGCTTCGAGTCACGACCGCCTGAGACCAGTGACCAACAAGCACTTTACATAATAAACTAGCAGTTTCGAACCCATCTTTATTTTTTAAATTTCAAAGAAATAATCAAGATAATATTATGAATAACGACATATAATCAAAGCTAAAGAAAAGCAACCTTAAAACTAGGTGGCGTATTTAAGCTGTTTCCTCGATAACTTCCCATGTGCCACGGAAATTGTTTGGTTTCGAATCTGATAATGAAAGTAGAAGTGGAGTCCTTTTCCTTTACCTCTTTCTCTTACTTATAAAAAAAGAATTATATATCTTTTTTTACAGTTATTTCTTTTTCTTTATTTTTTAACAATTTTTTTTTATCTCATTACATCAACTCATGTCTTGCTTCTAGTTAATCTTAAATCGTTCAAATAAACAATATTTCCTCGGCTCTAGCAAACCCGTGAAATAGTCCGATAAAAGAATTTCGAAACTACTTGGCTCACTACGCTGCTGGCCAGGCGTCTGCAAGACAGATGTGGTGTAGCGCATACGGATTTGTCCGAACGCAGTGACGCCTCCTTGAGCGACTGATACTGATTGGCTCATTGGAAACGGAATTCAAGCACAGTTCGGAATTTGTGTAAGGGAAACAACTCAACTTTTCAATTCATTACAAGTTCTAAAGCTTAACATCCCTTTAGTACAAAGCCAGTCGGCCTACACACACCTGTGACCGATCTTTAGGCCTTTACCTTAATTTATTTTGTAAACATTCCCCTGCTGCCGTTAACTCACGGATAGTTATTGTGGTAATTTGAACTGAATCGACACGGACTGTTTCAGTGATGAATCAGCGAATAGTGAATCGGCTTATAAGGAAAAAGCACTCGACCGTGACAGTCAACTTACGAAGAAAGTATTTTTAGAATCCAACTCATTCAATTGTGGCTACTTTAATTGAGGTTTGGTTAGTGAGTGTATAGTTGCCAGTAGCACGCTAGCTGAAGGGAAGCAGAAAAAGACATGGCAACTGCATCGGAGACTTCTGCAGAACTGGACTTGAAAACGCTTCACGATGTGAGAAACTTTCTGCGAACTTGCAATGACGGCTGCACTGCACCCCCGAAGCCCGGAGCTTTTACATTGTTCAACTTTCCTGCTGTTCCCAAGAATTCTTACGATCTGGTGTTCGAGGGAATTTACCTTGGTCAAGCGTAAGAAACTCTCTATTCTGTATAGGTATCAGTGTCTTTATCTAATACATTGACGGAAACCCATTTTTGGCATCACTTTGTAACCTTCGAGAACACTCGCTGATCTAGTCTATTTTTAGGTCAGTGGAGAACACTTTCTGTTAATATGAGAACGTGTTGACTGGCAGCGCTGAATTTGTTTAACTGATGTTTCTGTTGCTTTGACAGTTTCCCACTGTCTGTAAGAGGCAGGGGGTGCAGAGAGGGGTTTAAAGAGCGGACCTGATGGAACCATGTGTGTGCGTGTGTGTGTGTGTGTGTAGTTGTATAGTAGCAGTACCAATACTATATAGTAGTAGCACTGCTAGCAGTAGTTGTCTTTGTCTTCATGTTGCTAAAATGTACACATGTAGATCTTACTCAGCTAAACGGCAAACAGGCCCTTTGAGCTTGAAACATCGTTCAAGTCAAGTCGATTTGATGTCTTTCAATATAAGAAGAGTGCGTATGTTTATATCATACACTTTCACTTTCCTACCCCCCCACCACACCCCTGTTCTCCATCTTCTATAATTTTCAGCTTGATCGATTGTCACTATTAATTTTTTTTCTTTGCCTTTCTGTTATGTCTTGAGTTGTAGTCTGTCTTGATTAAGCGTACATTAGCGTGTCTTACAGTACATGGATTATGGTTGTGCGTGTGTGTGTGTGTCTGTGTGTTTTGCCTGTGTGTAGTACCTGTGTATGAGAGGTGTATTGTCACATGTGTGTGTATGTGCGCATGTGTATGATATATGTAGTGCATGTGTGTATGTGCATGTGTGTATGTGCTCATGTGTAACAATATATTGATAACTTCAGTGTCTCTTGTTGATGTCACAAACTGGCACTCATGTAAGACTTTGTTGTTTCATGTTATTCACAGCTCTGTGGCACTCAAACTGGGTGTTCTGAAGTCTCTAAGACTTTGTCGTTTCATGTTATTCACAGCTCTGTGGCACTCAAACTGGGTGACCTGAAGTCTCTAAGACTTTGTTGTTTTATGTTGTTCACAGCTCTGCGGCACTCAGACTGGATGTCCTGAAGTCTCTGGGTGTGACTCATGTGGTAAACGCCTCCCTTGGCACTAAGTTCAACCAGACCAACACCGATGCTGACTTCTATAAAGACGCTGGCATCGACTTCCATGGGATCCCTGCCTTGGACATCATGACGTTCAAAATCCTCCCCTACCTCAGACCTGCTGCACAGTTTATTCACAAGGCACACCAGGAAAAAGGTGTGTGGTTGTTTTGGGGGTTAAAGTTTTTATTCAAAGTCAAGTGAGAAAAGTTTTGTTCCCAAATCGTTCAAAATGTGTGGTGCGTGTGATGTTTAGGTAAAAATGTATGATTGCCGTAATAACAGATATACTGTCTCTGAATCAAATTTTCTTCAGAAGTTCTGGGTATATGATTCATTTTCTGTGTGGCAGGTGGCTTAATTGTATGTTCATTGATGGAAAGAAATGATTAAATCAGAATATGTATTATTTCTAGAAATGATTTACCATGTTTTATCATTTGCCTTCTGCTTATCTTTCTTTTCATTATGTATGTTCTAATATATATACATATATATATATATATTGCTCTTAAGGCCTGATCAGTGCACTGGGTTTATATGGAGGTCAGGCATCAGCTTCTTTTTCTTTAAAGAAGATGTAGTGTAGCATATATGGATCTGTCTATGCACTTTAGCACGTTTTAGATTTGCAACTGAAACTTACTGGCAGGTGTTATATATATATATATATATATATATATATATATGTTCATTGATGGATGAAACGATTGATCAGAATATATATCATTTCTGGCAGATGTACTGTTTGTGTATACCTACCTACCTATCTGTCAGTCAATCTGTCTATCTATCTGTCTGTTTATCTGTCTATCTATCTGTCTGTCTATCTGTTTATCCATCTGTCTATCCATTTATCTATAAATAGTATAATGGCATGTATCATTTCCGGCAGATGAAGTTCTACACATGTCTATCTATCTATCTATCTTTCTATCCATCTATCTCTACATCTATCCATCAGATAGATAATGTGTGTCTTTTCTGGCAGATGTAGTACTACGCACATCTATATATCTATCTATCTATCATCTACCTATCTATCTCTGTCCATATATATATTGTAGATCATTTCTGGCAGATATAGACTACATATATATATATATATATATAGAGAGAGAGAGAGAAAGAGAGAGAGAGAGAGAGATAGATATATGTATTTATATATATAACCATGTATACATGTTGATCACACTGTGCATCACCTCCAACAGGAGTGGTGTACGTTCACTGCCAGCAGGGCGTCAGCCGATCAGCCTCAGTGGTGCTGGCCTACCTCATGCTGCACTGGGACATGTCTCTGATGACCGCCGTGCGCACCATCCGGCAGAAGCGGGAGATCTTCCCCAACGAAGGTTTCGTCAAACAGCTCTGCATGCTGGAGATGGAAATCCGGAAGGGAGCGGCATCGTGATGGACATTCTGAACACGAGTGGGCATTTACGTGTATGACCGTTTTTACCCCGCCATGTAGGCAGCCATACTCTGTTTTCGGGGGTGTGCATGCTGGGTATGTTCTTGTTTCCATAACCCACCGAACGCTGACATGGATTACAGGATCTTTAACGTGCGTGTTTGATCTTCTGCTTGCATATACACATGAAGGGGGTTCAGGCACTAGCAGGTCTGCAAATATGTTGACCTGGGAGATCGTAAAAATCTCCACCCTTTACCCACCAGGCGCCGTCACCGTGATTCGAACCCGGGACCCTCTGCTTGACAGTCCAACGCTTTAACCACTCGGCTATTGTGCCAGTTGGCCTCCCATCCCTTCAGCTTTCTTCTGATTTGTGTGGAACTGAATGTCCGTGTACACACTTGAGACGCATAGCATGGGCAAGCTAAGTCCATTCAAAAGGTCTTTTCATTTCATGTTATTATTTTCTTTACCCAAGGTCCTATAAAAACAGGAGAGCTTTCTTTTTTTTTCTTTTTTTTTTAGATCTGATGAAGAGAGTGAACAAATGACAAATGACAAATGACAAATGTTTTATTGAGGGTAAAATGGATAAGCTGGAAGCTTCTTTACACCATGCCCTCACACACGCATACACACACATTGTAATAAATGAAATAAGTATGATTCATACTTGACATAGAACAAACCAAAAACCAAATAGATAATAATAGTTACATAAATGGATGTATCAAAGACTACAATTACGGAAACATGAAAATCATACAAAACATTACCACATGGAAATCTTCAAAACACATACGTGTGTGCACACACAGGCATCATACACATAATCTCGAACACACAAGTACACAGAGATACACACGCATACTTACACTCGCCGATTTTCCTTGCTTACACACAACAGAGAATGACTTAGGTGGTGGTGAAAGGACATGGCTTTCCCGGCTATCTCTCCTCCTGATCTCCACCCGGAGTTCAGTCTCACCTTTGTCAATCATTTCTCAATCATTCCATCACTCACAGTTTTCCGCTTGATGTATTAACGGGTTTGTTTTTGTTGTTGATTGTTTATATGTGTTTTATTGGATTTTAATTCTAAGAACTACGATGATGTCTTCGTCTTATACCACATTGTGCAATGTGGTAAATAGCATCAGAATATTTCCACAGGGTGGGGGAAAGGGGGGGAGGTGTAGGAAAGAGGTAGGAAGGGGTGATTGAGAGTGACTGATTTTCAAATCAAGATTGATAATCAGTATGTATTCATTAATAATGCAAACACTTGAAAAGAATTGTTTTTGATATCTGCTAACCCATCTTAAACAGTTGCACTGATAATGCACATAATCATCGGATGGTATTGTATCATGTATGTGGATTTTTTTTTTCTCAGTTTTTGTACATAATCAAATGGCTTTTTTTCTTTCACGTCTCCTTGTGTATTAACATTACTCATGGTCATGACCCATGAAACTGTGATAAACACATTGTATACATGGACATAGATATTATGTATATATGGATTTATATATATGTGTGTGTGTGTGTGTGTGTGAATACTTTTTTTATTTTTTGAATTGATTGTATTTTGTTTCTGACAAACTATATGGGGAACTTTGGACTGTTTTTTAACGCAGAATTATTATCAATCACAGGATTGAGATTTCAGGCACAGTATAAACCTCTCATTTGTCCTTTGCTAATCTAGTGAGAAGAAGAAAAAAGTATAAAGTCAAGGTTTTCAGGATTCACCCACTGAATCCAAAGCATGAACTGTGCCCAAATATTTGTCTGAATTTGTCTGATTCTTGTATTTGTGGTTTCTACAGTGTGTGTGTGTGTGTGTGTGTGTGTGTGTGTGTAGATATATATATATATATATATATGATAGTCAGTCGTGTCTGACTATGACCATCACAACGGCAGAGGAGGCAACTGCTGTTCCGACTATTTGGGCTAGAATTTGATTATAGTGGAGTGTGTCTTGCCCAAGTACATCCCCACTCTCTCGGCCAAGAGGGTTTTAGGACAGTCGGCATTGGGATGGTTCCCAAAGGCCAACTAGCCCACAAGGCTGCAGCACTAAGAGCCAGTGCAATTTTGCCTCCTAGTTTGAGAGTCATGGTCCTTCACAAAAAGACTAAGCTGTAAATGGTTTCCCCATTAACTGGAGAAACCATTGATAATACAGCTCTCACTTTGCTGTTGGCCCAAATGTAAACTTATGTCAATCTGTGATATAAGCCGGCTTCTACAGTACTGAGGAAGAAATAGCTGACAACTCGTTTGTTCTAAAAGTGCACTGCAGCATATTTTGTTTGGACAAAACTGAATTGAAGAGCTGTTGATTAAACAACAGTTCCACAGTCAGCATGGAACAGGTTTCTTTTTGTAAGTGAGTTTATTCTGTTTTGGAATAAATGATATTTCACAAAAAAATTGGAATGTTTGTTGTCATCATTGTGTGTTGATTTTGTTGTTGTTGAAAGTTTTTGGATGGTTCGTTTCAAGTGTATCAATTCACATTTATTTTTCTTTAGTCATAACGTTGTTCATTTAATGTTGATTGAAAGATAGTGTTTTGTGAACATTATGGTTTAACACACACACACACACACACACACATACACACACACAGAGTCTTGTTAAGAGATGTGTATCAGTTAAAAGCGCAAGAATTTATGCTGTCCCCAAACACTGTAGACCTCAGCAAATTCAGCCACTATAAAAATAAAAGAACAGAAAACAAGTGGATACTTTTTGCACGCACGAAAAGGACACTGAATCATTTTCAATACACACATACACCTGGACAGACTCAAACACACATAATAAATTGTTCTGTCTTGTCCATGGCTGTATATACTCAGCCATCTAATTTTTTTTTTTTACTGTAAGAAAGCCTTTAGCCAGTGAGATGTGTATATAAATCTGACATTTCGGTTTCACTGAGTTTCTTGGAGGTATCAAAGCGTGCAGACTGTTCCATATACGGTACATCTCGTGCTTGGGGAAAAAAAAGAAGAAAAAAAAGAAGAAAAGCGGAACAGGTGCCTGACTTAACATGCATAAACCTAACACTTGCTGTGTGTGTGAGAGAGAGAGATAGTGAGAGAGAATGAATTTTATTTTTCCTGAGCTCAATTGATTAAGCATATGTTATAGTGTGCCAACAGTGTCACCCCCCCACCACCCACACTCTGTCCCTCTTCCCTCTCCATCCCTTCACCCCTCCCCCCCTCCCCCCACCCCTCCTCTTATCTCTTTTCCCGCTCCATCCAAAGTCCAGTCTTTGAGGTCGCGCCGACACCGCACCACCCTGCCTCCTTCCACCCTCCCGCACCCCCACTCCCTAGTCGGCCCTCTTTGGTCAGCGATGCCGCATCACCCGCCCCAGCTGTAGGAACACGTGCAGTTATGTGATGTCTGCCACAATCCCCGTGCCGAAACAGACGAGTGTCGGAACATCCCGTGTGGTGGCCTGTCTTTCAAGTCATTCCCCCTCTCCCCTTTCACGAACGCAGCTGACGTAGATGGCGGGACTTCGGAATGTAAGCTAGGGAGAATTTATGCTAATGTGAACTTTGATCAGGCCGGCTAACATGCCGAGAGTTGTATTGTCCTGTCTCCCCAGTCTCTTTGTGACGTAAACGGGTGAACTTGTCGTCATAGAATATGTATAGCCAAGTGGGTAGAATTGTAGCAAATCAGATCAATCTGTTGAATTGGATGAATTGGGATCAAGCAGTGAATCTGTCAGTCATTCACATAGCATCACTAGGACAAGCAAAGATTGGTTATTTTAGTTCAACTAGTTGGGGGAGTGAGTGTTGTAGCTTGTATTAGTATGCACAGTATGTTGTGGGAAGGGATAAAACCAGTCAGCACAGCCAGTTCTTAGCTGTCTCCCAGAAAAACTGACTGACACAGGGTGACTGACTGATCAGTGATGTGAGGAGCAAGGAAATCCTTGTTGGGCTGTGAGTACACAACTTGTAATGGTTTTATGCTATGTTGATAACTTAGTTGTGTTGGGAAACTATGTTTTGTGTCAGTGAACAGCCAGTTTAAGTTGATAAGTTGATCTTGTGGCTTGTGGAAGGAAAAGGGGTTAATGTGTGAAAGCTACCCACTGAGAGAAGTACTGGCCTAAATCTTTTGAGTCCCCCCCCCCCCCCTTCTATTTGTTTACAGATATCTTGTTCTGTATTTTTGATGTATTACTTACTTGTTTTGTATAGTAGGTGGTGTTGGTTCAGTGTGAACTGAACAGATCTATAGGCTAACACAATGTCATTGTGTGTTGAGGGTTTTTCATGTGTGTGTGTGTGCACATGGGGGTAACAGCAAGTGTTGTGGAACACATGTTTGATTTGTTGGTAGTTGTGGTAACATGTGTAGGAGTTGTGCTGTGTGTCAGTGGTTTACTTTGTTCAGACAAAGTGGGAAGGAACATTGTAATGTGATTAATGAGTTGGCAAACTATGAGAGCATTGAGGGTCAGTGCTATGTTGTTGCACATTGCTGTTTACCAGAGATATGTTGGAAGTAATAATTTCCTTACATGTACTTGTGTCGGTGGTATACCTTGTGAAGACAGAGGATATTTGTTTTGTTATGGTAACACACAGTTTTATTGTATGATGCGTAACTTGAGAGTCGAACACTCTGGGTTGTATTGGTCAGTCATAGGTAAAGTGCACAATATTGTATGTCACTGTTGGTGGCAGGTAAGCTTGATGAAGCTTGTATTACCTCACATAGATCTATGTGTGAGAAGAGTGCATACTGGTGGACATGTGATGAAAGGTGCTGAGAGGGTATAGGCCTTTCATGTCAGTGATGTCAGGATATTTTGAGAGTTTCTGACCTGGGTTTTGGTTTTGTGTTTTGTGTTCCAGGTGTGCTGCTTGTACTTGTAGTTGTAGATGCTGCTTGTAGGTGCTGCTTGTAGGAAGTACTTAAAGTAGGCAGTATGTGCTGCTTTAGTGTGTGTTGCTTAAACAAAGTTGCTTTTGCTAAGTAGGGTGAACTGCTTAGTGTGTGTGCTGATTTCCCATGTATATTGTAAAAGTAAACTTTCTATAAAAACCACTCCATGTGGCCCTGCTATTGATGTGAGGAGAGAGTGTCATTGTGTGCATCATTTAGTCGATCCTATATGTCTGTTCCCCTCTCTCTTTTATTAGAATCGAACCACACTCTCAAACAGTTTTTACAACTTGGCGTCGCCGACAGGATAGGCAGGTAGAGTGATTTACTGACACAATAGGCAAGTTAAGCAGTTAGTAGGACTTAAGCAGCACACAGCCAGGTAACACAGCCCAGTAACAGCCCAGAGATGACAACCCCAACTACAATGGCGCAGGAGTTTCCCATGGGGTGGTATGTAGCACCCACACTCCCAGTGTTCACTGGTGAGTCAGGCGAGATGTCAGCTGAGGACTTCATCTTGGAGGTGAAGCGGGTCCCGGCTGCGTACCCCATGGGAGACAAGATGGCTGCCTACTTTGTGACAAGATACATGCTTTTTTTTTCGCTCAGCCATCTAAAACTAATAAACAACAGCAAAAAGGATAACAGTAACAATAATTATATATGAAAAAGAGAGAGAAAGAAACAGGAGAGAAAGAGACATTTCATTTGATGCTGACATTTATTAACAAGAGAGGCAAGGCCTTCAAGACTCACTTGTGATACACTTTAAAAAAAAAAAAAATCTAATCGTTAAAATGTGTTCTGTATTTGTTATTATAAAGCTTCGCGTTAAAAAAAAAAAAAAAAAAAAGAAAAAGAAAAGAAAAAAAAAGTCCTAACCAGATTCGAACCCTGCGTGTTCGGGTGAGAAGAAACTGCCTTATCCATTACATTATCATGGCTCCTTAACTGACGTTCTAAAATTTAACATTTGAACATACTTTTTTAAAGGGCGATATATCAATTGCGGTATTCGCAGTGAGAATGCTGTTTAAATCATATTATTCTGGTGTATCTTGGGCATTCAAAAAATCTTTAAGGGCAATAAAAAAATTCTTTTTAATTGCTATCGCTGCAATCACACTGCAACATTTAGCCGTTATCACTAGATCTAGATAGATGTACAAGTTTAGTTACACCCGCCGGGAATGTAGTACGACACGGTTTATTCAATTTCTCTTTTATGTTATTCTAGTTTTATAGTTTCAAAGTTGATATGAAAATTTAGTATTTTGTTAAACTAATAACATGTAGAGCCAGGTACAAGTACTTCTAAACGTCGTAAGAAGTGAAAAGGACTTCATTTTGAGAAAAGTCAAGACTGGAAATTTTTTTGTTTCATCGTGATCAGTTCAAGGGTATTATCTCGCATGGTTTACAATTTTTAACTGTGAATTCCGACTGATTCTGTGGATATTTTTATGGCAGTTTGGGGCATAATCCAGTAAGTGATGAGGCGTTCACAAATCTTTCTCTGAATAAATATTTAACGGTCTCCTTCTCCAACTTTCCATCACATGTTATTGTGTATTGTCCATTGAATATAGGATTGAACGGGCAGGTCAACAACTTGAAACAAAATGGCGTCGTTCGCGTTCGCGAAGAATATGAGCATGCGCTTTGAATGTGTATAAATATGTGTACGCAATTGATTTTTGCCCATGACCTTCAGGGCTCAGCCAACAGATCTGTAAAGTCCACTCGTCGTATTGATTTTAGTATTTTCCGAAAAAGACCACTTGGGCGAATGAACATAGTGAAAGCCCTGTACACCGAGAGTAAAACACACAAGCTTTTTGTGTATTGAGTATAATTTCAAAATGTAATGTTCAAGATGAGAAAGATCAGTTTAAAGCAAATTAAGTCCCCTAGCATTAATTACAGAGTAATTTCCCTTTTTTTACTATCTGCACCAAAACGTTTGCAAAATAAATAAAACTTCCATGCTTAGCAAAAGAAGTTCCTGTTTGAACAAAAAATGATAATAATGACTGCTCTTGTTGTTGGGTCAGAATATCAGATCAAAGTGCCAAGTTTAGAGAATACAAAAAATATAAATATAACAGTAAATGCAGTTTGCATACAATTAGGCTTCTTTTTTTCTTTTTTTGTGCCCATCCCAGAGGTGCAATATTGTTTTAAACAAGATGACTGGAAAGAACTGAATTTTTCCTATTTTTATGCCTAATTTGGTGTCAACTGACAAAGTATTTGCAGAGAAAATGTCAATGTTAAAGTTTACCACGGACACACACACACAGGGAGAGAGACAACCGAACACCGGCTTAAAACATACTCATGTTGTTTACACAAGTGAGTCAAAAATTGACCTCGGACGTGGTGGAAAGTCCAAGGGAAGCAATCGCCTTGGGAATGACCCACAAACAGTTTGTTCCCTTATCTGACTCAAATTTTCGTCATTGATAATAAATTATAATTATGACCGTGGACACTGATTCCAAAAGTGGTCAGAACAGCCACATTGCGATGCTGTGGCGGCTGATTTTTTGTCTGTTTGTTTGTTTGGGATTTTTTTTTTTCAGGTACAGCACTATCCCCCGCCATCTGAAATTACTCCAATCCAATAATTATATATATATATATATAAATTCGTCTGTTATTATATTTTTGTCGCTCTTTTGGTTTTTATGTCTGTCTGTTTGTCTGTGTGTCCGTCTGTCTCTCTTTATTATTATTAATTTTTTTTTTTTTTTACTTGTAATTTTTTGTGTGCAGTGGATGCAGGTTTGTAAGGACAGGTTGGAAGAACAGGCGAAGCCATGCCTGAAATCTTAATCTTTGAATAAAACCCTTTTGAGTTCTGAGCTCTCTCGCTCTTTCACTATTTGACACATACACACACGCACGCACGCACGCGCACACATACAGAGACACACTCTCACACTCTCTCATTCACACACACACACGTACACTCTTCAGTTGTCTGTCTGCCTCTGTTTCTCTCTGTCTCAGTGTCTGTCTCTCTTCACGCGCATACTCGTGCGTTCCATTATAGCATAAAAAAAAGGGATAAAAGGTCCCTCAGTCTGTTCACTGTCATCGGGCCAGTCAGTGATTTCAAATCCACTGCGTTTAGCCGGGGATCAGAATAGGAAAGCGGGGACCCGGCCATTCTCTTTATCTGCCGTTTTTTTATTTCGCTAGCCGA
Organism: Babylonia areolata; assembly: GCF_041734735.1. Classification (NCBI taxonomy): domain Eukaryota; kingdom Metazoa; phylum Mollusca; class Gastropoda; order Neogastropoda; family Buccinidae; genus Babylonia; species Babylonia areolata. The sequence continues at coordinate 16,200,421 of NC_134884.1, forward strand.
TATCCATTTGTAACTGCATGATCATATTTTTTATATGTCTTTTTCTCTCCTGTATATATCAAACCAATTCCAGTATTACTGGCAAATGGGTGCTAAAATAACAAATTATTGTGTATTTTATTTTGTTACACCATGTCATTATTAATGCTATGCTCCAGCTAACCCCTCAGTTCCCAGTTCAGGCTCAACTAGTCAGATACAGAGCCGTAATGTAAATCTAAGTTGTGGTCTGTGCATTTCTCTATGGAGTATTGCTTTCGCTATTCCTATTGCATTGTATCAGACTGATGATTACATTTGGCCTTTTATTTTATTTCTTTTTTTCCCCCCATTTTGTATTATCCCCCTTTTGTTTCTTCTTTTTAAATAATTATCTTCGCTCTTCTTCTGTGGCCGTCATCCTGTTATTGTCATGTTTCCTTGTTTCTCTAGGACTCAAAAGAGTTAATAGGAATAAACAAACTCTGAAACTGAAAAAAAAAACCCAAAAAACCAAAAAAACCTCGAAGTCACTGAGGTGTCCATGCAGTCACCGTAACCTGGGCGGAGTTATAGGAAAATCGGAATAAAATTCCCCTTTCTCAAGGACAATTATACGTACCGACCATGCCGAAATTGACGAGGCCTCGAACTAACCCTGATCAGCTGGTAAATACTGGATCAGTTCAGTTCAGTTCAGTTACTCAAGGAGGCGTCACTGTATTCGGACAAATCCATATACGCTACACCACATCTTGCTAATCATACGCCTGACCAGAAGCGTAAATCCACAGGGCTTAGTCAGGCCTTGAAGAAAAGGAAAAAAAAAGAAAAAAAAAAGAAAAGAAAAAAAAGTCCAACGTGATACCGATTCTATAGCGGCGACTCGCCCACTACAAAGAGCTTTACCGAAATAAGCACTTCACTTCTGATTAGCTGCCAATCGCAGAGAAACGCAGGGTGTGTGTTATAATACCCTGATTGTTAGTTTATGCACGGCTCAGTCACACATACTCAGTCCCTCCTCTGCCTCAGTTCTGCGTTAGCCTTCCAACAGACCATAATTGATATACCCTATAAATGCAGGGTCTTTGGTTTTTCCAGTGTGAGTGGTCACTTGTTGACAGTGACTGCGCGGAGCTTTGCAATGCCAGATATGGACGGTATAGTGCTGATTTTTATTTATTTATTTATTTTTCTATTTATCTATTTTTTAGGTGCGCCGTAAAACTGGGTAGGAGTTACTGAAAAACTGATAATGTTCGCGTGGCAATTCGGAAAATGGATTTGATTTGAAATGCTAGCCAATCAATCGATTTACTGCAGTTTTTAGTGTGTGTGTGTGTGTGTGTGTGTGTGTGTGTGTGTGTGTGTTTTGGTGTGTTTTGTTGTTGCTTTGTTTGTTTGTTTGCTTTTTATGTTTTTTTTTTTTCTTTACTCCAACCCTGATATTGCTTCCATGTTCGAATAGAGATTGCAAACAGTTATGTTTGAATATGTATGACAGTGATTCACCCTTCCTTTCACAGCTTATCCCGACGTAGTCATGCAACTGGGCCTGAAGCACACACGCGTACACACACACACGCGCGCGCGCGCGCGCGCGCGCACGCACGCACGCACACATACACATATATCACTTCAAGTGGAAAGACGTTAAACTGAAGACATACACATATACATACACACACGCACCCCTCTCTCTCTCTCTCTCTATATATATATATATACATATGTGTGTGTGTGTGTGTGTGTGTGTGTGTGTGTGTGTGTGTGTAGATATAGATAGATAGATATGTATCCCTGGAATTCATTGTCTGTTTCAGTCCTTCACCTCACATCCTTTAAACCAAATCTAAAAACATTCCTCTTCAAGCAGTCTGTGCATCATTGAGGCACTCCACTATTTCTTCCGTGTGTGTGTGTGTGTGTGTGTGTGTGTGTGTGTGTTTGTTTTATGTGTGTGTGTGTGTGTGTTCTTGTGTTCGTGTGTGCTTTGTGTTATTATTGTAAAGCGCTTTGAGAGGCTTAAAAAAGGGGGTTTTCAAAACGTACTATAAAATTTGTGCGATCATTATTACTGTCTGGTGCGTGGCTTACGTAAACCTTGCACAGACACAGCTAACTGCTTTTCGAGCAAGTATCCCCCTCGATCGCTCCTAACCCCACCAACCCCTTAACCCCCACCTTCCTACCTCCCACCCCCCACCCGCAGTACACCCACCCCCCTCCTCCCCGTGGTTACAATGGACTGGTGCAAACGAGAGCCAAGACCCACATACGCAATTTTGGGCCACGGCTGAAAAGAGGAGAAGGGAAGGGAGGAAATTGAAAGCTCTGGAAGTGTGTGTACCTGTGCTCCTTTCGTCAACACGGCACCCACAGAACAACAAAGGGATCGCTCGAGCGTAGGATATCCCCCCCTGCTACTTATTGCCCGTCCCTTGCCCTGCCCTGCCCTGCCCTGCCCTTCCTACCTTCTATTTCTTTTCCCTCTGTCTCTGTCGGTCTGTCTCTGGTGTGTGTGTGTGTGTGTGTGTGTGTGTGTGTGTGTGTGTGTGTGTGTGTGTGTGTCTCTCTCTCTCTCTCTCTCTCTTCTCTCTCTCTATATATATATAAATATATTTCTCCATCTGTCTGTCTGTCTGTCTGTCTTTCTCTTATTATTGGTGTGTCTTGTCGTTATTGTTTTTTTGTTGTTGTTGTCACGAGGACAGATTGAAAGACTAGGCAATGCCTAAAATCTTTATCCTTGAGTAATAAAGTTTTTGAATCTTGAATCTCTTTCTCAGTCTCCCTGTCTGTCTGTATCTGTCTGTCTGTCTCTCTCTCAGTCACTCTGTCTGTCTCTCTCTCAGTCACTCTGTCTATCTGTCTGCCTGTCTCTCAGTCAGTCAGCCTGTCTGTCTGACTCTCTCAGTCTGTCTGTCTGTGTCTATGTAAGTAGGCCAAAGTGCTATTTTCACCGTTGGAAAATAAAGATTCATTCATTCATTATCTCTCTCTCTCTCTCTCTCTCTCTCTCTCTCTCTCTCACCTACCTCTCCCCCACCCACTCACTCATTGGCCTTCACTCTCTCTTTTCTCTGTCTCTCTCTATTTCACTCACTCATTCTCTCTATGCGCATGCAATGACATACATAATGTGGTATTATGTAGTCGGTGTAGATCCTGTTTCAGGGCGGGGACTGGATGAAAAAAAAAAGCACGCCAGTGCTTATCTATTATCCTCGAAAATAAAGAATTTGTCTTGTCTTGTCTCTGCCACTCGCTCCCTTCTCAACCTCTGTCTCAGTCTCTCTGTTTCTCTGTCTGTCTCTTTCTGTCTCCGGGTACAGTCTAGCTCTCTGTCCGTCTCTCAGATTACCCAGGAGACATCCATTCTCTCTCTCTCTCTCTCTCTCTCGTGTGTGTGTGTGTGTGTGTGTGTGTGTGTGTGTGTGTGTGTTATGGGATCTGAGATACGTGGGAATGTGTGTGTGTGTGTGTGTGTGTGTGTGTGTGTGTGTGTGTGTGTATGTGTGTGTGTGTGTGTGTGTGTGTGTGTGTGTGTGTGTGTGTTTGAAGGAGGGGTGTGTGTGTGTGTGTGGGGGGGGGGACTGTTGGGGGGATTGGGGGTGGTGGTGGATGTGTGGGTGTGCGTGTGTGTTTATTAATTTATGTATATTTTCACTGTTGTTAATCATTTTATCTTATTTCATTTCATTTATCTATCATTTTTGACTCACTTGTCTAAACAAAGTGAGTCTATGTTTTTTTTTCTATATTGAATATATTTATTATTTTCATTCATTCACTCATTATTTATCTGTTTTGTTATTTAGTTATTCATGTATCTAGTTCTTTATCTATTTAGTTATCTATTCATTCCTTTTCACCCAAGGCCTGACAAAGCGCTTTGCATGGGTCACGCTGCTGGTCAGGAACTTTGTTTAGCATACGTGGTGCAGCGAATATGGGTTTGTCCGAACACAGTCGCAGTACGTGACACCGCCTTAGGCACCTGAACTGAACTGTGGGGTAAAAATGTGGATGTTGCCACAGATTCGGGGGGGGGGGGGGGGGGGAATGTATGTGTGTGTGTGTGTATGTGTGTGACTTTCATATGTATGTACATGTGAAAAAACGTTATGTGTTGTCAAAACTTTAAATCAAGAATAAGGAATAAAGAGAGAGAGAGCGAGAGAAAGAGAGAGACAGACAGACCGGTAGACAGAGCAATAGGAGAATGCCTCGACTCAGCCAGACACACACAGAGAAGGACAAATAGAGAGACAGAAAGAGACACAGGCAAAAACAGCTAGAACACAAACAAAATAAAGTTATTAAAAAAAATCATCAGAGACTGAAAATGAGACAGTGGTTAAAAAAGGAGAGAGAGGAAACAAAAAAGTCCTCCCACAAAAAAGCACCAAAACGATTTCAGGTTCAATCCGTTGTGCGAAAACCCTCGATCACAAGACATAAATCGATACTCTTTATTCCCATTCAAACCTGGTCGCTTCGCTGCTATATTAGGTCCACCCCCACCCTCTTTTCTTCCCTTCTTCTTTACCCCCCTCACCCCTTTATACCCACTTATTAGTATGTGTGGCTCGTCCCTTCTCCCATTAACCCCCACCCCCACCACCACCACCCCCTCAGAACTTCCCCCTCTCCTCCAGTGTTCTCTTCGCCCTCACACTCACCCTCACCCCTTATAGCGCCAGATTTTGATAGTAGGCCTCAATATTATTGTTGCGGATCCGCTGGGCGTTTTTGTCGTTGAGAACTGAGAGGTTGATACGTAGTAATGGGTGTGATGGTCCTGCTTGGAATCCGGTGAAGGAACCAACACAAGAAACGCTATGAACAGTGGTACACTGGCATTGTCCTGGCTTACAAGACTTCGGGTAGTTTAGGGCCAGTGTCGACTTACTTCTCTCGGCTGTGAAGCGATCACATTGTGTCTGTGTGTGTTGTGGTGTGTGTGGTGTGTTGTGGTGCGGCGTGGTCTGTCTGTGTCGACTATGTCGCCAAGCGACAACAACCCCTAAACTATGTGGAGTCTTCTCCAAAAGGTTTTATGATAGTATTTAGTGATCTTTTGTGAGAACTGATGAGTGCTGAGCCGGGAGAAGGAAGATATGTTTCGATCACTTTCAACGTATGCGTGAAAGCCGGGTGACATGGCAGGTCATTCTGACAGTGAGTGTCGTAGAAAACTCTGATTTTGGTCTTATGGCCTGTGTCTCTAATGGAGGAGTGTGGTAAAGGCAAGCCTTTAACTCACTCAGTACGGCCAGTCCTCTCTTCTCCTCTACACAGACCCCTCGGATGTCCAGTGGGTGTTTGAATGACCCAACCTTTAGCTTCCGTCGTCAGAATTGTGGTATTCTTTGTCAACATTCACGTCTTCAGTATAAGAGCCTTCCGCTTGCAATATTTTGATGATGGTAATTGGGGTGAAACGCTGTTAACGTCGTCTCTTTCGCCGTTCGTATGGAAAGAGTTAATTAAAGCAGTGCCTGAACTGACGTGCTTGTCGAGGAAAAAACAAAACAAATGCAACCACACACACGCGCGCAATAAAAAAAAAATACACATGGTATCATACCTCTGATAACAGAAACTAAAATAACGCGTTATAATTTCCGTGGTTGCAGTGTATGAGTTGTGAATAAGGTTGAGCAAGAACAGAAAAAAATTACTCAAATTTTAAGATTATGAAAGAAAAGTTTCTTCAGTATAAGGTTGTGAGCTAGATGGAATGTAAACCACTTCAGAGGCAGTGTGGACTATTTTATTCGTCATCATCTGTGAATGACCAACAGACAGAATCAAAAGTGATCACAGTTAAGAAGAGATGAGGCCGCGACGGAAGACTGAATGAACACGACAAAAGTGGGAAGGATAAATTCACGGGAATGTGAAAATGGAGGAACTGATTGAAGTTGTACAGGTGAAGAAACGGCAAGGGCTCGGTTCATATAAAGGTGAAAAAATGGGACATGTCCAAGACAATAGCCTGCAGTAAGGAGCCATATCGAATGATTAACTGCTATCAATCGTTGCAAGACAGAAACTGTAAACATCATATATATAATTATTACAATAACCAGTTATTGATACGACTCCAAATATGAAAGAAAACTATGGGTGATACGAATGGAGAAAAACATTACCTTTTGTGTCCTGTTTACAAACAAGAACAGTCTTTCGGTTTCGTGAATTTAGTGATAAGACATTTCTGACATCGTTGCACACAGTCCAGCCAACTTCACATGGCAGAATCAGGACTGTAACGTGACTCGTCTCTAAATGCCAAGCAAAAATGAACTGCATGTACTTGGGAACGAGTAACATTCAGGATATGATTCTAAGTGAAGCGAGAGCAAACTAGTTCTCGCGGCCACGAAACGTAAAGAGTGACAGCGAAGTGAAAAGAAAAAGGGCAGTGTTTTGTTTCGCTGACAGTTCGGAGGAGATAACTCTCCTGTCTGCAGTCTTGGTGCAGCAGACGACATTGTGGCGGGAGAGGAATGTTCAAAGCAACCGCGTTGCACGTAATTCTGTGATATCACACACACACACACACACACACACACACACACACACACAGTGACATACACGTTAAAGTTCTTGTCACAAGTATTATTAAGTGTGTTATACGTTGCAGTCAATTCGCTTGAAAAAAGTTTATCACTGACATACAGACAGACAGAAAATGAGAGAATCTGCCGCTGGACCAGATAGAAACCCAGAAGAATGTACTCTACGAAACGATGTTCATACCAGGAAAAACGGACCAGGGTGTGTTGTGCTTAGCAAATTGGGAAGAAAACGAGAAGGAAAGTCAGGCACACGCAGTGAGTTAGTCAGACGAACCCACCACCGCTCTTGTGATTTCCCTACCAGCTCGACTTCACTATTACCCAGGAGGGAAGTTTTTGGCTACTTGTCTATTGTCTACTGCTATTCCCAAGGACATAACATCATGCCGATTCTGGGTTTCGAACCCTGATCACTGGTGAACACTGCATTAGAAGTCCAACGCTTAAACGATTCTGCCTAGGCGCTTCCACCTTCAACTATTTTTTGATCAACTGGTCTCCACCACGATTCAGTCCAAGGGAAACCAGTTATTTTGTATACGTTGTGTCAGATTACCTCTGCAGGTGAACGTTAATCCTCGGTTTACTGACTTGTGCTATATGTCATACCTCCAACAAAGATAAAACTGTGGACTACAGAAGATTCATAGTGAGACTAGAGAGGTGTGTGCCTTTGTTGTTTTTCTTTTCCTCTGCGGTACCACAAAACAGGAACAGCAAGTCTTTATAACACAATAATCAACTTCCACAAAACACACACACACACACACACACACACACACACACACACACACACACACACACACACACACACACAGTGAATGAGATAATAGACGAAGGTGAACACCCCCCATGCCAGCCAAGGGAAATAATAACGGTCTTTTTCAACGACAAGTCAACTACTGTACTGTTTTCGAAAACATTTCGCAACGTTGTCTTTCGCCTTTACCAAGAAACGTCAGTAGCGGGAGCCATCTCTTCGCAATCGCTTGATAATTAAACCCCCCACGTCCCGGACATGCAGAAGTCTGCTCAGTAGACTTGTTCAACGAGGCAGTGAACGCAGTTTGGACTCTTCCTGGCAGAGGGGAGTACAGGGTGCCTCAGAATTGGAAGAGTCCACTCTCGTGGCCAGTGTGGTTCCAGCATCACCATGAGTGTTGTGTTGTCTGCTTGCGTCACGGCGCCGCTCCTTCTGTCCACGTATGTGGATGCCCAAAGTAAGTACCGTGTGTGTGTGTGTGTGTGTGTGTGTGTGTGTGTGTGTGTGTGTGTGTGTGTGTGTGTGTTGTGTGTGTGTGTGTGTGTGTGTGTGTGTGTGTGTGTGCGTATGTGTGTGTGTGTGTGACATAGTGTGTGTGTGTGTGTTTATGTATATGTGTATGCGTGTGTGTGTTTGCAGTTATGACATTTGACATGTGACACCTCAACCTGCTTACCATAATTATGATAAAATACATGACGTCAAAGTTCTTATTGAAACCTACCATCCTACCGAATTTGGTAACTTTACCTCTTGTAGAAGCGAAAATACTCAAACACACACACACACACACACACACACACACACACACACACACACACACACACAGGGAGAGAGACAGAGAGAGGATGATTACATGGACTGGTTTTGTGATTAGATACAACTGAATGATTTGAATCGCGGTTGACTGGCTGTCAAAGTGATTCCATTCGACAGCTATGCTTTTGACGTTCGGTCACTATACATACTGACATCAACGAAAGATATCTTCGTCATCAGATCATTGAAATTTAAATACAAGGAAAAGACACTGGCAATGGATTGTTGTCCCCTTTAGATTGGATACTTCAGGTTTATAACCATTACTTACCTCTTGACCATACCTACTCATGTTCGTTTGAGAGAGAGAGAGAGAGAGAGAGAGAGAGAGAGAGAGAGAGAGAGCACATAGTACACATACACACTTGCACACATAAACGAACGCGCACACACACACACACACACACACACACACACAACAGAGCGCACACGCGGGCACACACACATACAGACACACACACACACACACACACACACACATAAATACAGACATACATACATACAGCCCCCATCTATCTATCTATCTATCTATCTATCTCTCTGTGTGTGTACATATATTATTCACACACACACACACACACACACACACACACACACACACACACACACACACACACACACACACACACACACACACACATATATATATATATATATAGAGAGAGAGAGAGAGAGAGAGAGATTGATAGATAGATAGATAGATAGACAGATAGCTAGCTAGCTAGCAAGATAGATAGATAGATAGATAGATAGATAGACAGACCCTCAGAGTTGCTAATCAGCAGTAAGAAGCCAAAAAGTTGCACCAAGCAAAGCCAAGGAAACGTTCGCTCACTCAGCACAGTCTTTCGAGTGCTGGTAAGTGGCGTTCTGGCATTCAAAGACAATGGAGTACATAGTACATACACCCTGAAACGAAACACCATTTGGTTTGTTCTTTAAGTGGTGTGCCCATGGAACCTTGTGAAACCTGACCTGAACAGGGCCTCTCTCTGTGTGTGTGTGTGTGTGTGTGTGTGTGTGTGTGTGTGTGTGTGTATGTGTGTGTGTGTGTGTGTGTGTGTGTGTGTGTGTGTGTGTGTGTGTTGTACCAGCCTGTCAAGAACCGAAAGGACGCACAATGTACAATGCTGCTCAACAGTTGTTCTATATCCCTTATTTCTTCAGTCACGTCCCAGAAGGTTTAAATTGGGTCTGTAAACTGTTAACATTCTATCTATCTATCTATCTATCTATCTATCTATCTATCTGTATATGTATATATATATATATATATATATGTGTGTGTGTGTGTGTGTGTGTGTGTGTGTGTGTGTGTGTGTGTGTGTGTGTGTGTGTGTGTGTGTGTGTGTGTGCAGAAAGAGAGAGACAGAGAGAGTAATAATAATAATAATAATAATAATAATAATAACACTCTCATGTCTTTATCGTAGGCCTATTCATCTGAAACAAAGCGGCTGAAACGTTCCTGGAAAATAGGTTTACTACCGAGAACAACAAAAGATCGATTTTTGTGTGAAATGCTAAACCATTAAACAACACATAGGCCTAAGCGTAAAAGATACAGACCGCGTTTGAACAAATTTACACTGTGATAAAAACAAATTTGACGGGCTCACAGGAATTGCAATTTTGCCACTAAATTTGACCTGTCCTTCCAAAAAGAGTTGGGCTTCTGTTCTACCGTTTATCCCATGTTTCTGTTCCAAACACACATGTCCTTTGCTTTTTCTGAGTTGTTAGATCTTAATTTTATACGTGATTGTATTTCACGGCTCTGTGTTCCTTCCATCCAGTTCTGTTGTTTTAGCACAAACCATGCGTTTCCCTCCCCATTTTTTGTCTTCCGTTTTCAAACCCAGCGGTGGCCTATTGGTAATATGCCCGACTAGGAACGAGCGTGAACGGGTTCGAGTCCAATATATACAGATCGGGACTTTTTCCACCTCCCTCCCTTCCCTCCTCTAGACCTTGAGTGGTGGTACTAATCTTTCGGAAAAGACGATAAACCGAGGTTCCATGTGTGTGCAGCATGCATTTTGCAAACGTAAAAGATCCCATGGCAGAATTTTGTAAAACAACACATAAAACGACCACCTGAAAACCCCTCCCACCCATTCACTTTGATTGTTAAACAGGTACACTTGCAGACAGAAAAAAAAATATATATATATATATTGGTGGTGAAGGGCTGTGGAAACGCACTTTCCCTGGGGAGAGAAGAACAAATTTCACACGGAGAAATATGCTGTGACAACAACAACAACAAAAATAGTAATACAATAGAATAAAATGCAATACGAAACGATACGATAAAAATTAACAATCACTGGCCTGTTTACTTAAGTCTGTATTCTTCGAGTTTTGTTCCCCGGTAGCTCTTTGCTATCCCAGTTATGTTCCTATGTTCTCTTATAACCTACAGTGTGACTGTAAACCAACATCTGCCTTTCAACGGTTATGAATGACAGCTCAAGCCTTACAGAAATGTTTTCGAGTAAATGCGTTTCGAAAGATCTCTCTTTTATTCCTACAACTTTTCGTTGCACTATCAACGTTCCAGATCCCCCCTCACCTCCCACCCCCTCCCCATACCACACACGTTTCGACATAATACCTGTATCGCCAGGTGTGGCACCATTCTGGCACTGAATGTGTGACTGTCACTCTTTCAGACCCAGTGTTCCTTTCATCCGTAACGTTAGCCAAACAGGACAGCGAAAGTGTTCCTGCAGTTTTCTGTGTGTGCCACACTCGGTACAGTTATGGCCTCAGAAAAGAAATATACATTTGTTTGAGACCAGAAATGTAAAACGGATGAGACGTGGGCACAGAATGGAATGGAAAGGGTCGTATTTCTCTCTCTCTCTCTCTCTCTCTCTCTCTCTCTCTCTCTCTCTCTCTCTGTGTGTGTGTGTGTGTGTGTGTGTGTTATGGGATCTGAGATACGTGGGAATGTGTGTGTGTGTGTGTGTGTGTGTGTGTGTGTGTGCTACCAACCCCCTTCCTCCCTCTCTCTCCCCTTTCGTCTCCTCTCTCAATGCCTTTTTTTTACGTTCCCGCAGTGGGTTCGCAACGAAGCACACACACACACACACACACACACACACACACTTCACAGGTAGGCGGTGGGCTTGTTCGGAATACACACTGTGCGTCAGTCTTGTGTGAATGCTCTCTCTCTCTCCCTCATATAACAGTTTTGGGCACATACACCGACTACACCGGCAGACATGAATACAAACCACTGTGTTTAAGGGAGCAGAAACACGGGGAATTGTGGTGGAGAGAGAGAGAGAGAGAGAGAGAGAGAGAGAGACGGAGAGAGAGAGAGAGAGAGAGAGAGAGTTATGGGGGCTGGCGAAATAAAGGCCAACAAACCGATACAGACTTCTGTCCATAGATACAGGGATCCTACACATTTCTCAAAATGTTAGGTACCACTTTATAACAGCAGGCATGTTTAAAAGCTAACAGCTGGGCCCACAGCAAAGTGAGGGCTGTATGATCAATGGTTTCTCCACTGCAATGGGAAGTCGTTTACAGCTTAGTCTTCTGTGGAGGACTATGACTCTGAAATCAGGAGGCAAGATTTGCACTGGCTCTAAGTGCTGCTGCTGCCTCGAGGGCTTGTCGGCCTTTGGGAACCATTCTAGCACCAACTTCTAAAACCCTATTGGTCGAGAGAGTAGCGATGTAACTTGTTCAAGACGCTCTCCACTATAATCAAATTCTAGCCAAGATAGTCAGGACAGCAGATGCCTCCTCTGCTGTTCTGGTGGTCATAGTTGGACACGACTGACCATCATACAAGAGAAACCGAAGTATGATTGAAATTCAACAGGCTGCATGTGATCTACTACTGGCCTCTCATGAAACACACAGACGGCTGTTTCGTATTTGTAATTTTTTCTTTTTATCACAACAGATTTCTCTCTGTGAAATTCGGGCTGCTCTCCCCAGGGAGATCGCGTCGCTACACTACAGCGCCACCCATAGTTTTGTATTTTTTACTGCATGCAGTATTTTTATTTGTTTTTCCCATCGAAGTGGATTTTTCTACAGAATTTTGCCAGGAACAACCCTTTTGTTGCCGTGGATTCTTTTTCGCGCGCTAAGTGCATACTGCACACGGGACCTCGGTTTATCGTCTCATCCGAATGACTAGCGTCCAAACCAACACTCAAGGTCTAGTGGAGGGGGAGTAAATATCGGCGGCTGAGCCGTGATTCGAACCAGCACGCTCAGATTCTCTCGCTTCCTACGCGGACGCGTTACCTCTAGGCCATCACTCCACATGTTTCCGGCACATGTGCTTAATGAACAGCTTGAAAAATGCGTTTGAATAATCGATGTGTCAGAAAAAAAAAGTTGATGACAGCTCTGGTTTTCATCGTAAAATAAAATGGAAGTGCACGGGCAAGAAAACACGTCTGGTAATGAGTGGAGCTCATTGCAATGGCTGCACACATCGCTGTTTGTCGGAAATTCAGGATCATTAATTTTAATATCGTGTCATCTAAAAGAAAAGTACGAGAGTTTCCAAGTGGTCTTTTTTTCTTTGTGTGTGTGTGTGTGTGTGTGTGTGTGGTTTCAGTTGCATGCAAGTCCACGGAGCACATCGTTATCTCTTTTTTTCTTTCTTTTTCTTCGTTCTTTTTCTTTATAGTGCTCTGCACGTGACTTTCTTCATTGGCCGAAAAAAACAAAAACAAACAATCAACAACAACAAAAACCTGCTCCAAATAGTCCTTTACTTTTTGTGAACCTTGTATGAGTGATCCCAGCAGCGCCATGTTTGCTTGGCGTTAGGGAATTTCCACAAAGTCTTCACAGGTTCTGTGTTGTGAGTTTTAATAACTTAACACTAACCAAACTTTAGCGCTTTCAAAGATCGCTTTTGTGCAGCCCAGACTTTTGGAGCTTACATGTGACGAAGGCTGTTCCTTAGCAATGTTCTTGTGTACATACGCACGTACACCACCCCCTCCACACCACCTCACGTCCCCTCCGCTTCCTCCCTCCCTCCCCCCACACACATAAACACGTGTCAACAGTTCACCACCCAACGTCCCCCAGTGACAGGAAATCAGAAAAGCTGAGCAAAGAGTTGGCCAAGCGCAAAGCGACTTCTCCTGATTTTCCGTGTCCACACACAGCGAACAGTGAACGAACGTCATCAGGTGCGTCGGTTGTCAAGGGCCAGCACTCCATTAACACTGACAGACGATCGGGAGCTTCTGTGAGTGAAATGGCAACATATATACAGAGTTCCCAAAATGTTAAGGACCATTTGACAACTTGTACAAAAACTGTCGTCTTTGGCTTTGGTAATGAATAATGTTCGGTAAACTGCGGTGTATTCAGCCGATGTTATGAGCACTACTCGTAATGAAAAGTGCTTTTTTGCACGTGCAATTATATATTTTCGTAATGAAAAAAAAACAAACACAGTTGCAGTTTATAAGCCCATTAATGAATAACTTTAAATGTTTGGGTGAAACATCGATTTTCCACACGCATTTTATAACCTGTTTATCGTGCACGTGTTTCTGAAACACCCGTCAGCGAATTTAATGAGAGGCTGGTAGTAGACACAGTCTGCATTCTTCAAACCATCTCTCGGTTTTCTTTCTTTTATATTCTTTTTTTTTCTTCAAGATTTTATGAACAACATACCTGGTTTTATAAAGTGGTCAATAACTTTTTGTGAAGTCTGTATTTCACGGTCAGCAGAGAGGCCAGTCGGCCCGATGTGATCCAGGGCCGTAGGAGCAAGACAGGGATGGATGGAAATCGTCTTTTTGTGTGTAGGGTGAGGGGTAGGGGTATGGTAAGGGGGTCGGGGGTGGGGTGGGGGGGGGGGGGGCGTGGAGGACTGCCTCCGGGGATAGGGGTGGGGTAAGTGGCGTCTGTGTGTGCATGTAAGCGAAAGTGGCGCTTGGAAGAGAAGGTGGGCGATGGAAAAAGGTGTGTGTGTGTGTGTGTGTGTGTGTGTGTGTGTGTGCGCGCGCGCGCGCGCACGATCCCACCTCTCCCTCTCTTTCTAATATAAAAGTTGCAACAAGGAGTGGAGAGGAGAGTGAGTTGCCTTCATTCAGTGAATACCCAGCCTACCATCTAAGCATTAAAACACACACACACACACACACACACACACACACACACACACACACACACACGACACACACACACGCACACAAGTACGTACGCACGCACACACACCCTTTCCTCCAACCTGTCCCCCACCCCCCTCTCCCCCGTTCACACAGAAAAAAAATAAAACGCAGCAAACACTGGTGCCAGAAAAGTGCATGACGTCAGGAGAGGTCAGACGTTCCGCCTTAACCCTACCCTCCCCCCCTCACCCTCCCTCATCCCCCCTCCCCCTGCAACCCCAACCTGACACCCTCCTCTGTTGTGTCACCAAAACCTTCGGGGTGGCGACAAACGCAACACCTCTATTATACCTGTCGTCGCTGACTCACCTGAGTGATCAGATCGATGTACACTGTGTCCTTCTACAGGTTCTGAGACAGGGGAGGGGGACTTGGGGGGTGATCGATTCGTTAATCACCTAGGAGTGTGAGTTATCTGATCTGCAGGAGGCATTGCTACCCCCTATTGAGTCTGCTGTCAACGCGGCGGGGTGCTGTCTGTTCAGTGCCAGTGCCAGTGCCTGTGTCTTGTGTCTTGTCAGTCCGTTTTTGGATGTCTTTCATATCAGCTGGTGAAAAAAAAAGGAGGCGCCTGTCTGTGTAATTGTTCTGTACCTTTTTGTGTATGTGTGTTGTTTTTGCTTTTTGTTGTTGTTTTTTTCTCTCTTTATTTTCTCGTGTTTTTTTTTCACGGCCTGACGGTTGCGAAAGCCAAGATCTGCTCCTTTTATTCGTTTTTTTTTTAGCCGGTCTGGTTTAGCGTATATGGATCAGTCCGCACGATTCGACACTTCCACGAAACTGAAATTAAAGTAATTTTTATTTTTATTATTATTATTTTTTTATTTTTTGTATAGTAATAGATAAACAGTACGACAGTGACTAAGTAACTGCTGAGTCAGCTTTGAGCCTGAACGGTCACAACGAAAAAAAATAATTGAAACAAAAACTACATCAACTCTCATGTCCTTTTTGTGGTTTTGCTATTGATTATTAATTAATTAATGATATGATGTCTAGTTAACCTTTTGCTGCCCGTGTGGTTCGTCTCAGCCAAAAACCTATTTCCGTATCGATCGAGGGGGAACTGCCACTAACATGACAATGGGAAACTTTTTCACTGGATGTCAGGATATTGCCACAAAGACTCAAGTAGCTTGTTTGCGTTGATTGGTTGATTGTTGGTGCCTGTACGGGGTATTTCAGCGAAAAAAGAAATAAAGTGAGATGGAATAAATTTCACAGTTAAGTGGATGGCTAAGTTGGTAAACAGGTCAGCAGGAGGCCATTCATTTTGGCCAATTTATTTATCTATTTAATTATTTATTTATCGGTTTTTGTTTGTTTGTTTGTTTGCGTTTTATTTTTCGTTTTTTTTGTTTTTGTTTTTTTTATTATTTTTTTATTATTATTATTCATGCTCATCCTATTTGTTTGTTTATTGTCTTGTAGGCTGTAGTTTGTAAATAGGTCAGGAGGCAGCGATTTCATTCATTCATTCACATTATTATTTATTACCTATTGGATAACGCATGACACAGCATTCGATGCGGTATGTACACAGCGTGAAGTGAGGGAGAACGAGTGACCAGCAGTCAGACTATCGACACGACACTGTCCGTTTCTCTTCCTTTTACTTGGTTTTTCTTTCGTTCCTCCTTCCACCACACAACTGTACCAATACCTGTTCTTTGCTTGCTATTTATTCACCGTGCGGCGTATCAGTACCTTTCCTTTGGTTACTGTCCACCGTGCAGCATATCAATAACTATTCTTTGCTACCTATCCACCGTGCAATATATTGATAACGATTCTTTCCTTACTATTCACCATACAACATATCAATAGCTAATCTTTGCTTACTGTTCACCATACAACATATCAATAGCTAATCTTTGCTTACTATTCACCATACAACATATCAATAGCTAATCTTTGCTTACTATTCACCATACAACATATCAATAGCTAATCTTTGCTTACTATTCACCATACAGCATTTCAATAGCTAATCTTTGCTTACTATCACCATACAACATATCAATAGCTAATCTTTGCTTCCTGTTCTCCATACAACATATCAATAGCTAATCTTTGCTTACTGTTCACCATACAACATATCAATAGCTAATCTTTCCTTACTATTCACCATACAACATATCAATAGCTAATCTTTGCTTACTATTCACCATACAACATATCAATAGCTAATCTTTCCTTACTATTCACCATACAACATATCAATAGCTAATCTTTGCTTACTATTCACCGTGTAACATATTCATAACTATTCTTTGCTTACTATCCACCGTGCAACATACTAATACCTATTCTTTGCTTTCTATCCACCGTGCAACATATTCATACTTATTCTTTGCTTACTATTCACGGTGCAGCATATCAATATCTTTTCTTTGCTTACTATCCATTGTGCAACATATCAGTATATATTCTTTGCTTACTATCCATCTTGCAACATATCAGTACCCTTTCTTTGCTTACTATCCACCGTGCAACATATTAATACTTATTCTTTGCTTACTATTCACCGTGCAACATATCAACACCTTTTCTTTGCTTATTATCCACCGTGCAACATATCAATACCTATTCTTTGCTTACTATCCACCGTGCAACATATTAATACCTATTCTTTGCCTACTCTCCACCGTGCACACACACACACACACACACACACACACACACACACACACACACACACTCACACACATATACACACACACACACACACACACACACACACACACACACACACACACACACACATATATATAGTCTTTGCTTACTATCCACCAAGCGCGTTGGGTTACGCTGCTGGTCAGGCATCTGCTTGGCTTGGCAGATGTGGTGTAGCGTATATGGTTTTGTCCGAACGCAGTGACGCCTCCTTGAGCTACTGAAACTGAAACTGAAACTACTATCCACCGTGCAACATACCAGTACCTCCATGCTTACTACCCATACACTCCAA
The DNA here is from genome assembly GCF_041734735.1 of Babylonia areolata. Lineage (NCBI taxonomy): Eukaryota > Metazoa > Mollusca > Gastropoda > Neogastropoda > Buccinidae > Babylonia > Babylonia areolata. The sequence continues at coordinate 16,217,725 of NC_134884.1, forward strand.
AAATCAACACATGATCCTCATCAAGAAAGCCTTAAAAGAAAAAAAATAATCAATGTACATAATTATTACTAAACCGTACAGCAGCATTTGGAAAAAATATATTTAAGAGTCTAGCAGTATTTTGGATAAGAGCTAACACTGGTTACGTAATATTGTGTAACACGAAAATCATCCACCAGTAAGACCACACCACACCACACAACACCACACCATATATAATGCCACTTTACGGCGGAACAACACAACAAATGAATAAGAGAATGTGCATACTGATCTTGTTTTCCACTTCTGTGTCTTCATGTGCTCTTGTGTCGTACAATGCACGACTATATGATAAGTACTGTTTCATGTGAGGCGCTCAGAGCACATCTTTGGGGAGTTTGCGCCATATAAGTACAATTTGTTATTATCATTATTATCATTCTAATAACAAACTAACTTACTAAATAAAAAACAAAACAAAATAAATATATGAATACGTAAGATAAATAAATAAATGAATAAATGTATAAAATAAATAACAAGTAAATAAATGAATCATCCAGAAGAAAACTAGCACGCCATCTAATCTGGCGATTTGAGAGAATCGAGGGTTGCGAAATGCTGTGTCAATGGGCCACCCATCCGGGTGGGACTAAGATGACGTCATTTTGAGAAAACAATTTCCGCGCTGTTCACAAATGCAGGCCACTGGCCACTGCAGTCATCTGTGCAATGTGTTGTGACCTCCAGGCCACTGCAGTCACCTGTGCAATGTGTTGTGGCCTCCAGGTCACTGCAGTCACCTGTGCAATGTGTTGTGGCCTCCAGGCCACTGCAGTCACCTGTCACCTGTGCAATGTGTTGTGGCCTCCAGGCCACTGACCACTGCAGTCACCTGTGCAATGTGTTGTGGCCCCCAGGCCACTGGCCACTGGAGTCACCTGTCACCTGTGCAATGTGTTGTGGCCTCCAGGCCACTGCAGTCACCTGTCACCTGTGCAATGCAGTCACCTGTGCAATGTGTTGTGGCCTCCAGGCCACTGGCCACTGCAGTCACCTGTCACCTGTGCAATGTGTTGTGGCCTCCAGGCCACTAGTCACGTGTGCAATGTGTTGTGGCCTCCAGGCTACTGCAGTCACCTGTGCAATGTGTTGTATCCTCCAGGCCACTGCAGTCACCTGTGCAATGTGTTGTATCCTCCAGGCCACTGCAGTCACCTGTGCAATGTGTTGTATCCTCCAGGCCACTGCAGTCACCTGCGCAATGTGTTGTGGCCTCCAGGCCACTGGCCACTGCAGTCACCTGCGCAATGTGTTGTGGCCTCCAGGCCACTGCAGTCACCTGTCACCTGTGCAGTGTGTTGTGGCCTTCAGACCACTGGCCACTGCAGTCACCTGTGCAATGTGTTGTGGCCTCCAGGCCACTGCAGTCACCTGTCACCTGTGCAGTGTTGTGGCCTCCAGGCTTGCTCGCTCGCTTACTCACTGTTTTTCCATACATGAGTCGTTCAGCTTTGTACTGACAGCAGTTGTAACCGCTGTTTAGAAATCTTTGTATTGTATTGTATTGTATTGTATTTATTGTATTGCATTGCATTGTACTGTACTGCATTGTATTGCACTGTACTGTATTGCGTTGTATTGCGTAGTATTGCGTTACGTTGCGTTGTGTGTTGTGTTGTATTGTATCACTTTTTGTCACAAAATAATCATTTCTCTGTGTGAAATTCGGGCTGCTAATTCGTGGAGAGCTCGTCGCCAGAGTGCAGCGCCACCCATAACATTTTCTTCTTTTTTCTCTGCAAAATGTATTAATTTTCCTATCAAATTGATTTTTTTTTTACCAGACGTTTGCCAGAGACGACCCTTTTGTCGCTGCGGGTTCTTTTACGTGCGTCAAGCGTCTGCTGTACACGGGTCCTCGGTTTATCATCTCAGCTGAAAGACTAGCGCGCAGACCACCTCTAAAGGTCAGGTGGATGGGGGGAACAACAATAACAACGGTCTGTATGGATTCGAACCCGTGGACACTCGCTTTCTAGTCGGGCGCATTACCACCAGACCACTGCTGTGTCTATATGTCTGTATGTATGTGTCTAAGTATCTGTTTATCTATGGCGCGTCTGTGGCGTATGTTTGTCTCTTCAACACAAAATAACAAAAACCACAATAAAAAGGAACCTCTTAGAGCAGCGATGCGGTCATACTTTTTATCGGCATCGGCTAACTTCAGTAACTTCAGTTTCACGGAATCGTTGAAGGTTCTGTTTCAGTATGATATCAACAGAGTTTATTTTAAGAATCAGGAATCGACTGTGAGCATATTTGTTTACTTTCTTTGATACGCTTAGAACCAGTTAATGTTCTGATTGAACCGAATGGTGATCGTAAGATCTGCCGATAACTTGTTTGCAAGCAGTTGAATACCGTGCATGGTTTACAGAAGCTAGCTGTTCCCCCCATTCAACCAGCCCAGTTGTGCAGTGAAGACAACGGTGACGTTTTGTATCAGCCACCAACGCCACACGAAGAGAAACAGCTACATTGTTATCCGGCGAGGATTTCGGTGCCAGCCGACTGACTGTCAGCAACAAAAGGTCCCTGCCTTTTCATGGGCACCAACAAAACACACCTCTTGCTTGAATGCCTATTGCCAAGCACTCTTTTCTTCCTCCAAGCCAATTCTGCAGTCTTCTTTCCATACAGCTTGGGTCATGTTTTTGGATTCCACTGAGGCATAGGTTCGTAGGATTGCTATGGAGAAAGCAATGATTCCATGCAGGGAGGATTAACTGTGCTCTGGTGGTGTATGATTCCGTGTTTTTCTCGCACAAAATATTGAAGCTATGGTGCAGTTATTTGTGCCGTTATTTTCTCACTGATTTGATCATACCCATTCTGACGTTTCAGGCTGAAAGGTAAAGCATAAAATTTCGCTGGTTTAGCTTTTTGGTCTGAAGGTTTAGATTCTACCATATCATGCCTTACCGTCGTCATAGCTTGTGGAAACGAAGAAAACGGTTGTAGGGTTTCTTGTGTTGTTGTCATTTTCTTAGTAACAAGCATTAAGAGATAATGGGGACCCTCACGACGCATTATTACATTTGTGTTTTCTGATTATAAATTAATGTAACTGCACAGATAAAATTGCTTGCAAAGAAAACTTTAATCTTTCTTCTGATGAATAATTGAGAAATAAAACATTATGATGATCAAATTGTATCACAATCTGACTTCACAGTACCCCACCGAAAATGTCGCCATCTGCACCAGCATGGGGTAACTCGCTACAGGGGCAGGGGCAGAGCGACGCATCTATATTTCCTATGGTGCAGGTCGCGACAAGACATGATGTTCTACTATTCTTAACTAAATTCGTGACAATTGGGACAATTCACGCTTGTATTTTTGGGCTAAATCGAAAAAGGCAATTCAAATTAACACAGAAAATATTTTTTGTTTTTAGTTTATGTTCGTCTTTCAGAATTATGACAGAATTTCTTAGCAGCATTTGTACCATGTTCTCTACAATGTAGTCCCGAGAAACATTCACAAAACAGAGGAAGAAGCAAAATTATAAGAGCAACTCTTTCTCCTCCCCCCCCTCCCCAGCCCTTTTCTTCTCTCCCATTCACTCACACACAGCAGCAAGGTTAATCTTTACAACCAAAAGGACTGACGATGTCACGTATCTTCTGCATTCTCTTCACTGGTTTCCATTTTCTGTCCGCATTCAGTACAAAGTCGTAACTCTCTCCTTCAAATTCTTTTCGGGTGCTGCCCCTCGACAACTCAGATCGTCTTCCGATTCACGGCGGCTACTCGCTCCCCGCTCCAATCCTCCGGTGATTCTTCCCTTTCTCATTCAGCTCCATCTGTGTGGAATAGTTTACCTCACGATCTTCGCCACTCTCCCTCATTTCAATCTTTAAAACTGGTATGAAAACTGGTATGCATGGACCTAAGGACCTTTCCAATGACATTCAGTTATAATCCATGCAAACTCTCTCTCTCTCTCTCTCTCTGTGTGTGTGTGTGTGTGTGTGTGTGTGTGTGTGTTTAATTAAGTAATGTAATACGCGTTATCTTTGAATCGGTTTCATGCTTTTGTGCGATAAATCATTATTTTTCTTCTTCCCTTTGTGAGTTATTGCGTGTTGTGTGTGTTATAATCAATGTTTGTTTGTTGTTTTTGTTGTTGTTTTTGTTTGTTTGTTTGTTTGTTTTCTTTTTTTTGTAAAGCGCTTTGAGCTCCCTTTAAGGAAGGAAAGCGTTCAATAGTATCCATTATTATCATACATTTTTAGCTGATGTACAATCGCATTTTATTGTCTGCTGGAAAGCTGCAGGCCCTACAAACATTCCAAACTTGTTTCTGAAAGCGAATTATGATACACTCAAAATAATACTCATGCAAATAAAGAGAAACAATTGTAATTGAAATCGGAAATTATCTAACCTTCATTTTTGGTTGTAAGCATATTGCATTAACGCACGCGCCAGCTCGCACATTATGCATTGAGACACACACACACAGGATCCCTGTATGCTTAACAACAATAATAATGATGATACCCTTCATCAGAGATGCATGATGATCATAGAAATTAGTTGATCTAAGCATGTAAGGATTGTGAAAAAGATGCATAGTACTGTCATTAACATTGACACAGTTTCAGTTTCAGTTTCAGTAGCTCAAGGAGGCGTCACTGCGTTCGGACAAAACCATATACGCTACACCACATCTGCCAAGCAGATGCCTGACCAGCAGCGTAACCCAACGCGCTTAGTCAGGCCTTGAGCCAGATATCACATACCGCATATTTGTTTAATGCTCAATCCCACATAGATGTCTATGTTTTGATAAATTGTTTAAAGTAAAAAAAAAGGGGCGAAATATTCTGAAAGACAAAGACACACGCATTTCCTAGATTGAGTTAGATGAGCATTGAAGCTAAACTCGCTTCCATCAGACCAAACACACACACACACGCACACACACACACACACACACACACACACACACACACACACACACACACACACACACACACACACACACACACACACACACACACACACTTTATAAAGAAATAAAGGAAGTTTGCGCAGTCCAAACGAAATTTGTGCATTTGTTCCCATATCAATAGTATTTACGTTGATCAAAGCGTCTTGCAGTCCACTGGAAATCCAATCTTGGGGGGCTTCCACATGTGACGACTGTGTCTTGAACAGTTCTGTTGGCGGCGGAATTCCTTCAGAAGTTTAAAAAAAAATCTTTTTATATTCTTCTTCGTCGCTCTTAAGACAGCATCATAAGACAGGCCAAATGTTTTTTTTCCTGCTCTGCGAACAGTCATCAATCCGGTAAGACTTACACTTAAAGCAATGGCGAGGTTCTGAACACAGCCTATGAACTCATGTGTACGTCATTACTCAACAAACATTGGCAACATCAGTGACAATAGCAATATGAACATCATACTTAATCCACAAACATACATTTGATAATATTCAAGCATCCTGATGTAAATGCACTCTGACTCATTAACCCGTCCACCTCACCCCACCCCACCCCACCCCCACCCCACTCCCGCCCACCCGACACGCACATACACGCACGCGCACACTCATAAATTTTTGACAAAATATGTTGTCAAAGAAATCTTTTATACAAAAGGATAGGGATAGCTTGCTGCAGAAATGAGGCAGGTCAAGACAGTACTGTGGAGCCTCGAGACATTGTTGGGGCAGTTCCAGACTTTGCAGCGTCACCTCGAGACAGCTTGGCCCGACCTACCCTGCTAACGTAGTAACCTACCCCATCGCAAACTGCCCCAAACCAATTACTATAAAAAAAAAAAAATAAATAAAGAAAAATAAATAAATAAATAAAATATAAAAAAAGATTAAGAACACGGGGCGTTTTTCACTGAATCAATTATTCCACAATATTCCTGAAACATTAACAAATTCAAAACTGCTTTGTTACCAATGTGTGTATGTGTGAAAATAAGATAGGTATTGGAGATATGAAAGCAGCATACAAATTTACTTACAGCGTCAAAAGTTCGCAGTGGTTCTGATTAGACCCTTTCTGGCGCCGAGTTTGTTTCCGTTCCAGCCTGGCGCCGTAAGTAGCTCGGGTTCATCAAAATCCGGAAGCACAAACAGTGCTGAACAAAGTGTGAAAAGAAACCCAAATTTGTCGGCAGTGTATCAACCTGCCCCATGTTGCGATGATCCCCCGTTTCCTTTATGATGTTGTGGATGGTTTGGTTGATGTTACAATATTCTTGTGATTTCTTTTGTTGTTGTTGACGGCGAACATCTGATAGGACACTGTGTTATAGCATATTATTTTCAGTTATTTTCAGAAATCCGTTCTTTCTCTGCTTTCTGTTCTGAACGTCCTTCAGCAGGTGTGCAAGTGAAAAAAAAGAAGGTTTTTGACACCTCACGCTCGGAAGCCTTACCTTTTCAGTGACTCAAAGACAAGCAGTGTGGACACTTTACGTGATGTTATCCTGACTTGGTATACTCCAGGATTAAAGCTTGCCTTCTGACAGTGTGTGTGTGACCATACTATATCTTGCCAGTGATGGTCACATCTTGTCTGTGGCGGAGTGACGTACTGTAGTGTGCCGCAATGAGTGGTAAGTATTCCAGTGGTTTGGTACTACTATTGCTACTGCTACTGCTGCTACTACTACTTGTGCTGCTGCTTCGGCTGCTACTACTACTACAATTATTGCTGTCACTGCTGCTGCTGCTGCTACTACTACTACTGCCATTACTACTACTATCGATGAATATTTATGCACTCTGTTCAGACAACAGTTCTGGCGCTTTACAAAACACATTGTTCTACATCTATGTTACATTTATATCATCCAAAAATACATCTAGGAAACTATATCATGTACTTACATATGTAAACACGTACACAATGCATACTTACAAACATACATGGAAACACAGACAAAGACACAGACAGACAGACAGACAGACAGACAGACAGACACACACACACACACACACACACACACACACACACACACACACACACACACACACACACACTGATAGTGAAAGGACGCTAAACTAAAGAACGAACACACACACACACACACACACACACACACACACACACACACACACACACACACACACACACATACACACACACACACACACGCTTAATCTCTCCTCACCATTTTCACCGTTGCCCTCCGGAGAGTGTGAAAGTGCTGTGTTTTCTGCCTGCAGTTAATGTGCCGTGACTGTGAAGTGTTTTTCGTCTCTGCGGTCAAGAGGGCCGGATTTCTCCCTCAATTACAGCAGAATAATAAGTCCTGGAACCAACCTACCTGCTGTTGGACAGCTGTATATGAAACAGTTCTGTTCTACAACAGTGTGTGTATTGCGACTTGGCTGTGTGTGGGTGGGAAGAGGTGTGGAATGGAGTGGTTGGGAGGGAGATTGTTTTCTGTCTTTTTAGAATACCCTTTTTTTTCTGACCCTCACTTTATCCTTTTTCTGCTCCTTCTGTCACACACACACACACACACACACACACACACACACACACACACATATATATATATATATATATATGACACACACACACACATACACACACACACACACACACACACACACACACACATATATATATATATATATATATATATATATATATATAGAGAGAGAGAGAGAGAGAGAGAGAGAGAGATGACACACACACACACACACACACATATATATATATATATATATATATATATATATATCACAGATTGACATAAGTTTACAGTTGGGCCAACATTCAAAGTGAGAGCTGTATTATCAATGGTTTCTACGCTGCGATGGGAAATCATTTACAGTTCAGTCTTTTTTGAAGGACTATGTCCTACATACTAGGAGCCAAAATTACACCGGCTCTTAGTGCTGCAGCCTTGGGGGCTAGCTGGCCTTTTGGGAACGATCCCAACGCCGACTGTCCTAAAACACTCTTGGCCGACAGAGTGGGGATGTAACTTGGACAAGACACTCTCCGCTATGATCAAATTCTAGCCAGATAGTTGGGACAGTAGCAGCCTCCTCTGCTGCTGTTATGATGGTAATAGTCGGACACAACTGACTATCACACACACACACACACACACACACGCGCGCGCGCGCGCGCGCGCACACACACACACACACACACACATATATATATATATATATATATATATATATATATATATATATATATATCAAGACGTCTTGCGATAACGTACCTATCTATCTATCTCTCTCTCTCTCTCTCTCTCTCTCTCTCTCTCTATATATATATATATATATATATATATATATATATATATATATGCTTTTATACGGGTCAGAGGTTTGGGGCTTGCTAAACGACTCACGCATTGAAAAGGCACATTTATTTGCTTTAAAAAAACTTCTTAATGTATCTCCAAAAACGCCAAACGACATGGTATATGGTGAAACGGGCAGGAAACCACTATGGATAGATGCAAAAGTAAATGCAATTCGATATTGGCTACGTCTTACCAGAATGGAAAATAGTAGACTTCCTAAGAAATCATACAACATGCTTCTTAATATTCATGACAATGGTAAAGATTGCTGGGTCACGGATGTCCAGAGACATTTAACAATTTATGGTTTTGGGTTTGTTTGGCTTAATCAAGGGGTACAAGAGATTAACTGGTTTTTACGAGAATATAAAGAACGTATATCTGACTGTTGGTTACAAGGGTGGAATGAAAGAATCAAGGAACGTGAAAGATATTCTGTGTACAGATTGTTCAAAACTGAATTATCTTTAGAACCTTACTTCGAAAGTATCAAAAATATTAAACTTCGAGACACATTCATTCGATTCAGGCTGGCATATCTGACATAAAAACACATAAATTACGCTTTTCTTCTGACTATGGGGTAGATTTATCGTGTCCTTTGTGTAAATGCCGATTGGAAGATGAAACGCATTTTCTGTCGATGTGCACAGCAACCGATGATTTAAGACAGAAATATTTTACAAAAGAAAACGTGAAGAAACTTAAAATACATCCCATGGCGTTTTTGTGTGATGTGCAACATTCAAACAGCTTAGCAAAATTTATTTACCATAGTTTAAGACTGCGAAGGGACTCAGCGTAAATGATCTCACATACAAAGCTTCATTTCGAAAACCAATTCTTAGCATGCAAAATGCCATTCGATTTATGTTGCCACTGTTTAATTGATTCGTTGGTGGAAATGTATGTTAATCGATTGTGAAGATAGTTAAATTGACAAATTTTATTTGAATATTCTCTCTCTCTCTCTCTCTCTCTCTCTCTCTCTCTCTCTCTCTCTCTCTCTCTCTCTCTCTCTCTCTCTCTCTCCCCCTCCCTCTCTGTGACTACGTAATCGGGTCGATGGCCTCGGGTTACTTAGATATCAACCTCAGCAGTAGTCTACGATGATTGTGCGTATACATACCGTTAGATATTGTTTTGTCTTCCTTATGAAAAGCAATAGAATGTTGTGAAAAGTGTAGGAGGGAGGGAACGTTCGAAGGGGTGGGAGAGGGGGGGAGCGTGTTTTCCACGGTGATATGAGCATGTTGCTTAAGTCATTAAACCATTTGAATCTTGAATCTATATATATATATATATATATATATATATTATGTATATAACATAGAAATTAATAATCATTATCATCTTCGTCATCGTCACTACAATCATCATGCTTACAATATATTTCTTTTTCGTACATAATTATATTTGTATTGGCGTATAGACATAAATACACTGAAATAGAATTCAGAAGAAAGTTAAACATCAATGTACACATCCCCACTTCACCACCACCACCCCACCTCCCCGACCCCCCGCCCATCCTCTCCCGCCCCCTTTCTGTTTTACTTTTTACTTAAGTGGAAATATCTGACCGACGTGTATCCCACGACGTTGTCCTTGTTGTCCCCTTGGTGACAAGGGGGAAACAGACATACGCTGGTAGCTGCGTGAACCGTCTGTTGGAGAGGGGGGGGGGGTGAGGGTGTGGGGGAAGGAGGAACGGAGAGGGGGTGAGAGGGGTGGGGTGGTGGCCTGAGGCATTGGGGGGTGGGCGTGGAGGGTGGGAGGGGGCAGGGCGGAGCAGGAACCCCGAGGAGGTCCGACTCCCGGCTGCGAACAGTTTGACTCTGAGAGCTCAAGGTAATTAATCGTTAATCTCCGATCACCTGAGGAGGCGGAGAATGGGCGATAATCTGTATCGTCGACAAACAATCGAGAAAGCATTCTTGGGTGAAGGCCAATTGAAGCGTAGTTATCATCTCTCGGAGACCAAACTCTTAAATGTATCAAATATAACAGCTCAGTGAGCAATGATTATAAAATAATACTGCTTGTCTTTTATTGGTCAAACGAAACCGAGCAACATTTAGAACTACCCACTTGTTGAGAGGAGAAGTTGTGTACTTCGACTCGTAGAGTCTTCAAAGCAACTCATGGCGGAGAGTGGCTTGCCCAGGTTATATCCCCACTCTTTCGGCCAAGAGTATGCAAATTGCTATTTACTTGCAGATGAATCAATGTTGTATCAACTTTTCAAACGACCGTTAAAAAAAACATATTTTTTCCAATATCCACCACAGCACAGTTATAGTCCCACGTGTCCATTGTGTTCAGCTACTTGACAATGTGACAGAGAAAGACAGAGGCGGAGGGTCAAAAACTGAGATTTGTAATGACGACGACGATGGCAATGATGATGACGCATGACGCGCCTTTCCTCTCTGACCACCCAGCGTGTGTGTGTGTGTGTGTGTGTGTGTGCGTGCGTGAGTGCGTGCGTGCGTGCGTGTGTGTGTGTGTGTGTGTGTTTCAGTTTAACTTCTATTCACTATAAGTGTTATTTGAGGGAAAGGAGAAAAGTAGTGGATAAAGGAAAGGGAATGCATGTGAATATTAGTGTAAGAAAGTGTTCATGTAATGTATAAGAGGAAAAGCATACTATAAGAAATTAAAGTTTAAAGAGATTGTGGTGTGTAATGAATGAGGTGTCATAGGAAGGAGAATATGTGTATGCATATCAGCAAGTATTAACTCACAACAATGTAAATATAAATTACGACATTAATTAGAAAACATCAAAGGAGGATACCAACTTGACTGGAGTTTAGAATTTCCGAGAACATTCTAAGCAATGAATAATCATTCAAAATTTTGTCAGTGGCTAATGGAATATTAGTAGAAAAGTCATCAAAGTGTGTGTGTGTGTGTGTGTGTGTGTGTGTGTGTGTGTGTGTGTGTTCGTGCGTGCGTGCGTGTGTGTGTGTGTGTGTGTGTGTGACAGAGAGAGAGAGAGAGAGAGAGAGAGAGAGAGAGAGAAAGAGAGAGAACTCAGAACTCAGAAAAGTTTAATATATATCGGACTTCGGACACAATACAAAGGGTGGGTGTGGGAGATAAAAGATAAAAACTGTGTTACCTCTAGCACAAAACCAAAACTTCACGATCAATTTCATAATGAATTCACACTTAAACAATGTACCCCAAATACAGAAGATGTTTACATGCAGCAGGTCTGCCTTAACCATGTTGGATCGCAGTGCACAAAATGAACTTGTATTCATTTATTGATCGCATGAAATACGTATCTCGATAAATCATGCCTATGAGATATATTCACTGTTCTGAACAGCATAGACAAGGAGGGCCGTCTACCTAATTCTTTTAATAGATTATTTCTTAAATTTCCATATACGAAGCAAGTGATTTAAAAAAAACAAACAACTGCTGTTCATTCTCAACTTGATCCTTAGAAAATGGGTATGCTCTGTCCTGTTCTGATTGACTAGAACGATGTATATTGTTATTGAGTGGGAGTCATGTGTGTTTAAATAACAGCAAAACGGAAGCAGTGGGAGTTTTTCGAGAACAGCTTTACATCATCAATAACTTTCATATCTGCCAGGGTCTCTGACAGCGTCAGTTCATTCTTGACTGGACATGTCAACATGTTTCTGATTAAATATACTATGGAACATTTTTACAACTCCAGCAACCAAACAACTCTAAAAAACCAGTTGAACACACGATTTCTCTTATCTTTGATATCCAACAGTGTTATCAATATCAATCTAGTTCCAGTAGAATATGATATGCTAGGTGTGGTATTCTTTCAATATTCTTCTGTAACAGCCTAGACCGATATCTTAAACATGATTATTCTATGAATTCACCTACAGCGGGAATCTACCCAATTCTCCACACACCATTTTGAAAGGCATCTTGGCTGAACACTCAGGAATAGCATACATGCTTATATGTGCACTTTTTTTTTCTTCTAAATGTTTCAGTATGTCCAATCTCCAAATCTGAGAGAAAAAGAGAGAGAGAGACGAGTATCCGTGTGTGTGTGTGTGTGTGTGTGTGTGTGTGTGTGTGTGTGTGTGTGTGTGTGCGAGCGCGCGCGCGCGCGCGGTTAATGCACACTTGCATTTGTCCGTGTGTGTTTTTCACACACACATGCATACACATAAATATACATACGCTCACAAACACACATATACACTCTCTCACTCTCTCTCTCTCTCTCTCACACACACACACACACACACACACACACACACACACACACACACACACACACACACTCACACACATAGAAGGCACTGACAACCAGAGAGACATAGAATGCTGCAGTTCACTCTAACACATTCGTGAGCGCGCAACCAGGGGAGGTATCAAGACGAACAACACACCACTGTGCCATTTTCACACACACACACACACACACACACACACACACACACACACACTGCGCCTAGCTGTACAGCCCATTCAATCACGTGGACCTGCAAGTACTTTGAACTGCAGAAGTTGAATCGTAAAAGTTTCAGTTTCTGTATACAATCTCTAAGTCAGTCTCTTTTTATCTGTCTATCACACAGACACATATACACAATGAACACACACACACACACACACACACACACACACACACACACACACACACACACTCTCTCTCTCTCTCTCTCTCTCTCTCTCTCTCTCTATATATATATATATATATAATTATTTCACTCACACTCTCTCTCTCTCACACACACACACACACACACACACACACACACACACACGTACCTTTCCTTGTCACAATCGAACACACACACACACACACACACACACACACACACACACACACACACACACACACGTGCCTTTCCTTGTCACGATCGAATACGCGCACACACACACACACACACAACACACACACACACACACACACACACACACACACACACACACACACACACACACACACACACACACACACACACACGCCAAAATCCTTTTCACTATCAAACAAATTCTATCACTAAGATCCTGGACTTTTCCAGCAGC
>NC_134884.1:16236124-16243624 GCF_041734735.1 Babylonia areolata
TCATTCAATACACACCACAATCTCTTTAGACTTTTTCTTATAATAATATACCTTTCCTCTGATACATAACATGAACAGTTTGTTTACACTAATATTCACATGCATTCCCTTTCCTTTATCCACTACTTTTCTCCTTTCCGTCTAAAAACACTTATGGTGAATAGACGTTAAACTGAAGATAACGCACACACACACACACACACACACACACACACACACACACACACACACACACACACACACACACACACACACACACACACACACACACACACACACACACGGAGGGAGGGAGGGAGGAAGGGAGGGAGTACATTAGAATATGCGAGTGGATGGCATGTCAGTTTGAACTCTGAAAATCGTACCTAGTCGGTAAGCAACCTACAATACACACACACACACACACACACACACACACACACACACACAGCTGACACAGCTACATCCTTCTTGACCACGAACACAAACCATTCAAAACTCTTCTACCTCTCCCATTCTCTTCTCACGTGCTCTTCTTCTCCTCTCTCTCTCTCTCTCTCTCTCTCTCTCTGTCTCTGTCTCTGTCTCTCTCTCTCTCTGTCGTCCCTTTCTTCTCACCGTCGATCGTTTCTCCTGTTTTCTCCTTCCAGCACTTCCATTTTCGTTACCTCCTTCTCCTCCTTCTTTTTCTCCTCCTTCTGCTCCTGCTCCTTCTTCTTCTCCTGCTCCTCCTCCTTCTTCTTCTCCTTCTTCTTTCACCCCGTCCTTCCCTGCGTTTTGCTGCTGCTGTTGCCACTGTTACTTCCAGTGCTAATCATTCATTTGCTACGACTTCTACTACCGCTGCTGCTGCAGTTGCTGTTGCTAATGCTGCTACTACTGCTATTCTTCTACTAGTGTTGCTGTTGCTTCTGCTGCTGCTGCTGTTGCTGTTGCTACTGCTGCTACTGCTACAATTCTACTACTTGTGTTGCTGTTGCATCTGCTGCTGCGGCTGCTGCTGCTACTACAACAACTACTACTAATATAGTCGGAGTAGTTGTGACACTAATTCCAGTGGCGTGGACACGTGTTTTCAGGACACTGCTGCTGCTGCTGCTGCTGCTGCTGCTACTACTAGTAGTGTTTCCTCTGCTGCTGCTGCTGCTGCTGCTACCACTACTACTACTAGTGTGTTGCTGCTGCTGCTGTTACTACTACTACTACTACTACTACTACTACTGCTACTACTACTACTACTACAAGTGCAGTCAGACGTTGTTGTGATGTTAATCTCAGTGGCGTGAACACATGCTTTCAGATCATCCGGATATGGTCGGCCAAGGCGAAGGAGTCCCGGAGGATCGCGGAGCAGCGTCGTGCCCAGGACCAGGCCAAGGCCATGGCAGCCCGGGCAGAACTGATCATCCGTGTGGAGGAGGCCACGGGGCCGGCCAAGCAGCAGACCTCCCAGGTCTCCCAGGCCTCCGCCAGCCTGGCCTTCGTTTCGGAGACGTCAGACAAGGGGGCGGGGCCTTCCACCGCCAAAAACTCCCAGGAGACCCCCACCGAGGCTGGGAGCTCCAGAGCCAAGACCCCGCAGTCTGCACGACCCGAGGTGAAGCGGACGCTGTCGGGGGTGGACAGCAGCAGGAAGATCACCGAAGCTCCCGTGGCTGTCGTGGCTGTCAGCGCTTCCGGCAACAGGTCTGTGTCACCGGCCAAAGGAGGAGGAGGCTCTACCAAGTCCAGCCAGAAAGAGCAGACGCTGCCTGCACGTGAAGGTTCTGTGGTGGCGAAGGGGGAACAGGCGGCGGTGCACAAAAGCGGATCGAACCAGTCAGCTAAGTCTCCTCGCGCTTCAGCCACCCCCGTTCGACCTGTGTCAAAATCACAAAGCTTTAGGTCACCAACCCCCAAAGGTAAATCTATAGAAGCCTACCAAGCTAAAAGCGAAGATGTTAATTCTCCCAAAATTCCGTTGACCAGGTCCCCCTCACCGGTCAAACAAACCGCGCAGAACTCCACCGCTTCTTCGACAACCAAACCGTCCACAGACACAGCAAAGACAGAACAACCCTCACAGAAAAACAACTCCCAAGACAATTTGAACCCAGCAAAAACAGGAGCTAAACAAGGGGCAGTGTCCGAGACACCCAACCGGAAGGATCAGAACTCACCAGGGGGAGATAATAAACGGGACTCTTCCCCTTCTCCAACGCGCGCCGCACAATCAAGACCCCACTCTTCCCTCTCCAACATGTTCTTCACCGCTGTCCGCCCTACCAACCACCCCACGCCGCCCAAATCCCCAAACCGCAGTCCCTCACCGACTAAATCTCCAGACCAGAATCCCGATCCCAAAGCGGCAGACGCCTCCCCGGTCAACAAAGCGGCGGGTGCCAAAGTCCGACCCAAGTCGTTCCATGCGAAGGAAAGCGAGAGGTTAACCCACCTGCCCAAGAAGCTGGCCAGCAGCGTGGCTCTGTATGGACGGGCCACAAATGACCTGGACAAGCACAAGGCGCAGATCAGCAAGAAGAAAGCCGCCGCGTCGCCCAGTCGGTCCGCCATCCAGTCCCCCGCCCCCGGCCCCGCCAAGAAAATGGAACAGAGTCCGATCGTCGTGGCTGCTGCCGCCCGCAAGGCCAGGATCAAGAGTGCCAAGCCGTGAAGAATCAATAAACAACACAGGCTCTGACTTGTGACCGATAGAGAATTCGTCATAACGTTGTTGGTGTGAGGTGCGTGTGGTCGATCTCAAGGCCTGACCAGCGTATTGGGTTTATGCCAGGGTCAGGCTTCTGCTCCTTTTAACTTTGCTTGGAATTCAGATCATTTCGTGTGGCATGTGTGGACCATGCTTTGATACCTCCTTGAAACTGACATTGAAACCGTGTGTGATGACAATGGGGATGGCCAGAGAACTGTTTTCTTTCTTGCACCCGAGCTGATGCAACCAGCCTGTGATAAAGTGGTTTTGTTTTGTGTCTTTGTGTGTGTGTGTGTGTGTGTGTGTGTGTGTGTGTGTGTGTGTGTGTGTGTGTGTGAGACACGTACGTCAGGTACTGCGAATGATCAAAACCAATATTGTGACTGCAGACAGAATCTGGTTTGTGTTTTGATATATATATATATATATATATATATATATATATATATATATATATATATATATATATATATATATAAAATCATAATTTTTTTTACAGTCAATACAGCCACGTACTGCGAAAGATCAAAAGTAATCTGTTTACAGACAGTAACTTGTCTGTGAGGAAAAACAAAACCAAAACAACTACATAATAAATATTGTTCGAAGCATGTTTACGTGGGGAAAAAAGAAAGAAGAAAGAAAAAAAGGACACGATGAATATCGTTTGGAGCATGCTTACGGTTAAAGACCAAGTTTGTTCCTTTTGTTAATGAACTGTGCCAAGCCGTGTGCAAGTCTGAACATCTGATCTGTGTCCTCCATTCAAGTGGGCATAAAAGAATGAAGACCTGCCCTGCACATATGCATACTAAATACGTACCATGCCTAGCCATGGTGTATACTAAGAGGTCTTGTTGTTCCAAGCTACGATGAACAATGGAGACCTGGTGCATTACTTCAGTGATATCTCTCCTAAAGAAATACAGAGGCAGGTGTGCTTTCTGTCTTCTTGACAGATAATGTATCGTGGCATCAGTTGGATTCTTCTTCTTCATAGTAGTCTTTCGAAGTCTAAAGAGTGTCTTACCCAGTCCAAGACTTAAAAAGTTTGAGTTAAGAACCTGGTCAATTGCTGACATACTTCGATTAACTGCACCGCGTTAACATGTGGACAGAATATGTGACGTGCTCTCTACAGAATAAAAATGTCGGCACCATTAAGGCAAAACCCAACGCACAAACACACACACACACACACACACACAACATACACACACACACACACACAACACACACACACACACACACACACACACACACACACACACACACACACACACTTACACTATGATTGTCTCACATGATAGAAATTGTACCAATTCACGATCAAGAACAAAGAAACTTACGGGAGAGAAATTAGTTTTCAGGGTGAAAATAATCCTGCTGACCTTTTTTGAAACATGTAATTCCCAATTGGTCTGCTTTGTGTCTCGTAAATGAATTTGATTTGACAACCCCGTTTTCTCTCGTGTGATGCCTTCCTAATTATGAACTTCATAATTAACTGGGGTAAGGCAGACTAGGTAAGTATAGAGTAGCCTTTATGCCCAACCGACTGGAATGGACAGCTTTTTTTTTTTTTTTTTTAACCATGAAATTAAAAACAAAGATGCAAAGACACAAATAAAGAAGCGAATAAAGAAACAAATCAGTGATACGCTCATGTATGCGTAACTAAGAGAAAAGCTAGCCGTATAGTTATGATTTTGTAGATTCGTTGAAGATGAAATGAGATTAATTAAGAAAAAAAGAAATAAAAGTAATAACCGCCCCCCCCTTTCCCCCCGTCGCTCCCCCCCTCCCCCCAAAAAAACAACAAGAAAACAACAAACAACAACAACAAAAAGAGAATGGAATGAAATAAAATAAAATAAATGTTTAAATCTGTCTTTTTTTTTTTTTTCTTTTTTTTTTTGCTTCAGTCCCGACTCTCAGAATTGGGTCAAGCCAAAACATGAAAATAATTGAGCACATTGACAAGGAAAGAAAATGAGATGGAAGAAGAGGCGACAAGAAGTTCCTCTGATGCAACGCTATATAATACAGTAACAACAAAACCTAACGCATAACAAAGCAATAAAATGTATCAGCATCTCAGTTTGAGCTGAATAAGGCTAACACAGGAAACATTCGAAGAAAAATAAATGAGACCACGTGACTAACTCATTCAGTAGTCAATTAGTATTTACCATTAAAAGGAAATGAGACATAGTATATCTTACTAAATTAACGCTTCGGTTTTGGTAAAAAAAAAAAAAAATAGAGCTTATAGAAAACTGCTGCAAATGCGATCCGACCAGTCTTAACTTCACGAAAGATGAGCTGGTAGGAAATAACAACATGATCTGATTATATAGCATAGATATTGTCCATGTCACATTTTCATTGTAGTTAGTTTGCCGCCACGTTCTCTATGACCGATGTGTAGTGTGACGAAGTGTGGTTCACCACACAGAGGTACCTCCATCCTCAGTTTGCTTCCCTGTCTTGACATGTCTGGGAGTTTCTGATGCCAGTTATGACTTTGTGGTCCATGCCTGTCTTTTAGGCCTCGTGATACACAACCAAAATGTTGCAGAGTAAAGACCTATGATTAAAAAAAAAAAGAGGAATAAATGAAAAAAACAACACAAAAATTGAATGAATAAAAAAAATTCTTAAAAGACAAACAAAAGACACAATCACCAATCACCCAAACTCGGACATTTTTTGTTGTAGAATTCATGCCAACACGACACGAGTCAAAAGAGGAAATCAGATTCATTGCTGATAGCAAAAAAAACCAAGAACCAACAAAACAAAACAAAACGAACAAACCCTATCCTGGGTGACACAACACAGTTGTGTTCAAATATCATATGGTAATACTGGAATTGTTGCTGCTATGATTCAGTAATGTGTGGTTATAAGTTCGTTTCAGATGGATTATAAACTTTCACCAGGAATGCCTTCATGAATTTTTGTTGGCGAAGCCGTGCCATCATGATAAAATACCACAGCTTTTATATGGTTAAGAAATGGGTTTTAGGTGATCTGCTTTACATATATGTATATGTATAGTATTATGTATATATATATATATATTCTTTTTTTAATAATTATTTTTTTAATTAATTTTTTTAATAGATCGGCGCGAGCTTTCCATTGCGGTTGATATGCCAACTAAATAACACTCGTTCTGCCAACTCCCTCCTCTTTTATAGAATAAAATAAAATTTCGTTTCGTTTCCTCTGCCCAGTTTTTGTCCGCGTTTAGTACTGCCTCCCTTTGACTTCCGTTCTGCCTGGTTGGCTATGACAAAACCAGAGAGAAGTTGTTAAAATTATCAAGGAGAAAAAGTAAAGCTGGGCAGAGATATGTGTACAGATCGGGTTAGGTACATTCGGAGAAAGGGTCAGATATAGAGAAAAAGAAAGGCCTGGAGCCTTAGTTCACTCCCACACCCCCCTCCCTTTTTGTTTTGCTTAGCCATTTCACCGCCAGTAAGTTTAGAGTGCAAATTAACCTTGTGCAGGAATTCACAGAAAAGATTATGTCTAAGAATAGCTGGGGATTCCCCTGTGATGTGTAGAAAAAAATGGCCAGTCCTACCACTGAAAATTAAGAGCATTAGGTTAATGCACAAAAGGCCCATCATCTGGTTGCATTTCAGTGACATGGGTGCTTTACCTAGCTGGTGCCGAAATGCGACACTGGCGGTGAAATGGTTTTAAACAGACTTTCTTTCTCCATTTGTCCGTTTATAGACACAGCAGTCATTTTTTGTTTCATCGCCTTACATGGGATGATTATCCTTATCGGCCAAATCACCAGAGATGGGTATCAACGTTAAGGTGGAAACCCGAATGTAACAAGCACCCCCTTTCGCCAGCATCTGTTTCTGTTACATAACCCGAAATCGTCTCATCTGTGTTGCAGGTAAAACGTTTCAAACCCTAAAGATCTCATTATGAATCTTGTACAGTCATCGGAGCAGTAAATTAATTCATATTTATTCACTGTGTATAGGACTTAGCATAGGAAGGCGGGGACCAATCCACCCCTTCCGCTGTTTTTGACCACCCCAAACTGATGTCCAGGTCCCCATTCACACCTGGGTAGGGTGAGGAATCATCGGAGTAAAGTACCCTTTCTAAGGACACGCACTATCATGTCGAAACGGGGCCTGGAACTCTGATCACTGGTGAACACTGGATCAGAAGTCCAACATCTAACGGAGTCTGCCTGGGCACCTTCATGAGTTGGTGCAGATGGTTGTTAGCAGACACCTTCGTCTACGCACGGTTACCTTTCCAGGAAAGGTTTCTTGTTGATTTAAAAACAAACAAACATATTATTACCAAACTGTGAATGATTTTCTTTAAAAAAATGTCCAAGCTTACACACCCTCCCCTCGCCCACACACCCCGCAATTCTCCTCCATTTTTCATTGTCTATACCCACCCACCCCGCGTCATCAACACAAAATCATTTGGCAGGTGTACATGGTTTGTGTTTCTGTGTGTGTGTGTGTCTGTGTCTGTGTGTGTGTGCGAAGAGAGAGAGAGAGAGAGAGAGAGAAGAAATACCATAACATGATCTCTCTGAAATGTTCTATTTCGAACCATACATTTCTCTGAGGTGTTACAAATGTTTATTTCGGAATGACTATTTCGATATATCATCAAACGTACCACGAATATTGTTGTTGCCTTGTTGTTGATGCTGTTATTTGCACTGTGGTTAAGAATCCTGTAGTCTTTAACTTATTGACGAACCTTTGCAACGGTACTTTTAGCTGTCGAGTTGTGTGTGTGTGTGTGTGTGTGTGTGTGTGTGTGTGTGT
>NC_134884.1:16251124-16281124 GCF_041734735.1 Babylonia areolata
AATTAACTTTTCAGCGGTGGGTTTATCTAAAAGATTTAATTTGTCTGGAAGTGCAGTAGAGCGTCAAGAAAAATAGGTAAGTTTTGAGCCACGTTTTTTGTTGTTGTTAAAAAAAATCTAGTAAAATATATCAATTGAAAACTTAGCCCACGTAAAAACAGAGAACATGATCTTTTATTTGATAGGTCTCTAAGTCGATTGGTTGTAAGGAGCATGTCCGTGACCTGTTTTTGTCACCAACCCTCTCTGACCAGAAGAAGACGTCAGTAAACTTCCCCCCCCCCCCCCCCCCCCCCCGCGCTGCGTTTTTAAGAGCAAAGGTTACTCCCCTTCGGGCGATCACACTGCCTTACACACACACACACACACACACACACACTTAGAGGAACGAACAAAAGTGGTTTTATTTTCTGATATATTTTTCAGCTCGATGTATGCAGTATTGCGCTTGCTAGGGCGAAGTGAAAAGTGATAAAAATACGATCCGTCAGCCATAGTTACACAGCATAACATGGCGAGAGAGAGAGAGAGAAAGCACAAGCAGTTATTTCCCTTCTACGGATTTCAAGAATGACTGTCCTTCCGATAGGCTGCGACGTTTTCTGTGCGCCCTTGACTTCAGACAAGAGTAAGACTTTCTACAATTTAAGGGTCGCTGAGGCAGTCTATAGCTGGAAGAGGAAGAAGAATTAGTCAAGTGTCTGAATCATGCATGAATTGACACTGTTTTAAAACGGTGGCATTTAGCATTCTTTTCAAGAAGTTGACTCGTCACAGCATCAGTTGCATCAGACGACATTTACCCAGCTTCCCAGCAGACGACAACCTCGCACGGGTTTTAACTGTGTACTTGCACGGTGGATTTAATTGATTGGAAAGGTAAGCCACAAGTAACAGCTCTTGCTCTTATTTGTATAAATTGTAAGTTTGATATCCATTTGTTTAGGCCACATGCCTTTGTGACCGTGTGTCGTTGTGACTAAATGTCGTTGTGATCTTGTCCTTTTTATCTCGTGCTGTTATGACCATGATTTTTAATATTCTGCCAAAGAGTGGCAGGCCTGATACTGCATTAGTTCTCATACATCTCCTTCCTTTTCATTTCGTGTGATGACTGTGTGGACGGTTGTACTTTTTTTTTCTTCTAGTTTTAATGGGTGTGGATGCATAGGTCTGCTCTGGTTAAAAAAAAAAAATAAAAAAAAAGGTTTAAAAATGTGCACACAAAAATTCTCTGTCTCTCATTAATAACTTCCTGTACATAATGTAGACTGAAAGCGTATAATTGTATGAAATACAAAAGTACTGATCCGGGGAAAAAGTCATGATCGTGGATTAGAATTTTCAGTTATTGTAATAACAGCTTCCTAAAAAGCACAAAAAGTACTGATCCCCCCCAAATAAAAGTATGATCCTGGATCCTACATGAAATAGTGAACACATTTAGTTGTCTATAGATGATGGAATCATGGCGGGTAAGGCATACAGCTACATTTATGTGAGCAATGTAACCCTCACAAACACACACACACACACACACACACACACACACACACACAGACGCACATACACACACGCACACACGCACGCACACACATATGAACAGACACACGCACATACACACACGCATACACACACACACACTCACACACACACACACACACACACACACACACGTACGCACGCACACTCGCACGCACGCACGCACGAACACGCTCATGCACCATTAAACAGTTCATATGCAAAGGAGTGCGACAGAGAACTTTGTGTACAAATGAAAGTGCACATTGTGGGTGTTGTGGGTTTGTTAATGATGGAGGACGCATTGGTTTCGTGGTAAGCAGGTCAAATGACCCACAGTGCGTTGCGTTGAACCAAACCGAAACTCTGTTAGGGTGTCGTGTGCTTTTCAATGGGTCTATGCTGATGAACATCATATGAACTTTTACATTGAGGCATGTGCATGGTTTCTCGCGCGTGTGCGCACGTGTGTGTGTGTGTGTGTGTGTGTGTGTGTGTGTGTGTGTGTGTGAGCGCGCGCTTGTATGTGTGTGTGTTGTGTGTTTGTGTGTGTGTGTGTGTCTGTGTTTGCCTGTGTCAGTGTGTGCATGCATGCATGTGTGCAGAGTGTGTATGTATGCATTGGGTTGGGGCGAGCGTGCGAGTGTGTGCCTGTGTGTCTGTACGGATATACGTGCGCACGTGTAGGTAAGTGTAAGAGTTTTAGAATTAAAAACCATTGCTTGTGCAAATGCTTGAATGCATTTTCATCCTTTTATTAGTTTTTAAAGTTAAGTTTTCTCCCTCTTTCGATATATATATATATATATATATATATATATATGTGTGTGTGTGTGTGTGTGTGTGTGTGTGTGTGTGTGTGTGTGAGAGAGAGAGAGAGTGAGTGAGTGAGTGACAGTATTTAGAGACTGTGTTGTACTGTTTGCTGTGTCAGGATGAACACGGAAAATACAACATAGTCATTACTAAACTTTTTGTGTAATGATGAAACATTAATTTATGCTGACTCACATAAGAAAAGCAGATCTATAACATGTAACAGTCACGTGCGCTAGTCTCACACCATTTTGTTTTGGGAAATTGCTTTCTTCTGCTATGTGGAAATCCTCATCCCCACAGTTGCAAAATGTCTCTAGAAATTTCCTAAAGTAACATGGCAGCATGATGTGCGGACTTGTTTAATGCCTTTTTCCTATGAGCAGGAAAAAGTTCAAATGCACTTTTAAGATAATGTTATCTGTGCCTGTTAGTACATGACTAAATAGAAACGTTCATGCACGTAAAAGTGTGCTTGTGCGTATATTGATTGGATCTTGATTTTACTCGAATTGCCGCGGAACACAGTGCCAATTCGGGTTTATTCTTCACCGCCAGTCTCCTAGATTAAGATTGGCTTCGATCAAATGACAACTGGTATGAAAAAAAGGTTGATAGCATAAGACTGAAAGGCTAGTAAACGTTAGATCTAGAAATGGTAATATTTTCTCCCATCCTCCATTCATCCATCCCCTTGCCCTCTGCTCATACTCTCTCCCTCCAGGTCTTTCACCATCTCTCGTTTTCCGCAAAAGCCCATCACGTCATTATATCAGGCCAAGTCTCATTACCGCCACAGACGACAGTTTGGATCCGCTAAATGATACATGGGGCTGCAATAACAAAAAGCGAAAAGCGCATGGCTGAAGGCAGAAGGGAGAAAGCTGGAGACAGGAAAGTTGGAGAGAGAGAGAGGGAGGGGGTGGGGGGGGGGGGTGGGGGGGGGGTTGGAGGGAGGATGAGAGAGAGGCAGACAGACAGTGACAGAGGTAGGAAGGAATGATAAAAGAGACAGAGAGAGTAAATGATTGAATGAACGAATGAATGAATGGTTTGTATTCAGTAAGGGTAACAGAGTAAATATAGAACGTTTTCTTCATCCGGCCATCAAAAGAAAGGGATGGGGATTGGAAAGAAGAAGAAGAAGAAAAGGAAAATAAAACAACAGCATCGTATCAAAAATTAATAAGCATAAACATTATAAATCATTGATAGATGATAACACATTTCCCGTAGGAGAAGGTGAGAGAGAGGGACAGAGAAAGACAGAGAAAACAAAAGAGAGAAGGAGAGGGTATGACAGAGGGAGAGACATGTCAATTTATGCTCACATGCTTTACAAAAAAATAAGACAAGTCATTGTGAGGGTGGGGGTTAACACTGGAGACAGACAGACAGAGAGAGAGAGAGAGAGAGAGAGAGAGAGAGAGAGATGATATGATATGGATACTTATATAGCGCCTATCCTCGGTCGGAGACCAAGCTCTAAGCGCTTTACAAACACGGCGTCATTTACTCAACAGGCTGCCTACCTGGGTAGAGCCGACTGACGGCTGCCATTGGGCGCTCATCATTCGATTCCTGTGTCGTTCAATCATATTTCAGTCAGGCACACATACACACTCAGACAAACATGTAACATTTTACGTGTATGACCGTTTTTGTTTATTTACCCCACCATGTAGGCAGCCATGCTCCGTTTTCGGGGGTGTGCATGCTGAGTATGTTCTTGTTTCCATAACCCACCGAACGCTGACATGGATTACAGGATCTTTAACGTGCGGATTTGATCTTCTGCGTGCGTGTACACACGAAGGGGGTTCAGGCACTGGCAGGTCAGCACATATGTTGACCTGGGAGATCGGAAAAATCTCCACCCATTACCCACCAGTCGACACCGAGATTCGAACCCCAGACCCTCAGATTGAAAGGCCAACGCTTTAACCATTCGGCTATTGCGCCGACAATGAGACGACATAGGGGAGAATGAGAATGAAGGGATCACTTTTCATATCTCCCACGAGGCTGCAGTCTGTGTTGTCGGTATACCATGCGTAGACTGGTTTGCAAGATCCCTTCACAGTTGGTTCAGTCTGCTTTGACTCCTTCCCAGATGACGAAAATTGTTTCAAAGCTATTTCACGACATGTTTTTTTCCCTGTTTTTTTTTTCTTTACCCCACCTTCTGCCTTTTAGTTTTACATTTAATATTTTATAGTATCAACATCATTGTTACATTCGGATGCATGAACAGTTCATTTACAAATTAATGTGTCGCAAGAATACAGTGACAATGAAGTAATTTCCATATATTATTGTACAGAGGAACGGCAAATATCTGGTATTAACAATTGAATATGTTTTAAATCGTGTCAAATCTGTTTTGTAGGACTGTTAAGTTATAACTTATAGTTAATGAACAATAAAGACACTGATTGCATGCGCACCATATATATTCAGTTCTGTCGATGAACTTTTTTTTTGTTAATATTTTCCGACTTCAGTATGCCTTAAACCATAGAAAGAGAGAGAGAGAGAGAGAGAGAGAGAGAGAGAGAGAGAGAGAGAGAATGATGACAACCATCCAAGACTTTGGATAAAGGAACGTTGTTACTCCGATTTTCCTAAGTGTGAAGTGGGTTTTTTTGTTGTTTTTTTTCCTCAAGGCCTGACTAAGCGCGTTGGGTTACGCTGCTGGTCAGGCATCTGCTTGGCAGATGTGGTGTAGCGTATATGGATTTGTCCGAACGCAGTGACGCCTCCTTGAGCTACTGAAACTGAAACTGAAGTGTGAATGAATGGGTACCTGACTTCGTTAGGAAAAGATCAAAGCGGCGGAAGGAGAGGATTGGGCCCCGCCTTCCAGTGCCGAGCCTTAGTAGACACAGTGGCCATGAATTCACTGCACTGATGGCCCTTACCGTTTTGGTACCTTAAACCTTTTTTCTTTTTAACCTACAACGATGATGACGATGACGATGACGACGACGATGATGATAATGATGATGATGATGATGATTTAACCTCCTCAGCCAAGATGATGATGGGCAGGTGGCTGGTTTCAGATGTGGGTGCCCCAGTACCACCAGTAGCGTGCTATGCTGGGCTACAGCACCGGCTGTGTGTTTGTCAATGGTGTGGCCGATGCCGCCCTCCTGGTTTACTGCTGCAAGGTCAGACCCTGTCCCTGCTACGCTGAGTGTTTGTATACTGCTCTCGCTTGTCTGTCAGCCTTTTTTGTATGTTTATCTGTTCGTCTGTCTTGTCTTTGTATTGTTTTACATGGCATTGTATTGTATATTCGTTTTTGTTATTTTTTGTTTATATTTGGGTTTGTTTTTTGTTGTTGTTTTTTTTCATTTCGGAGTCAAGTTCATTTCTGCATCAAATTGTGACTTCTGGCAAATACAGGATGTTGACATGCAAGCAAAAACAAATTAGATAATTAAGTGCTCCTCTCTCTCTGTCTCTCAAAAAAGGAGTGAAGAAAAGAGGGAACAGCACTGCGCGAGGGAGATTTTTTAAAAGAAGATTATAGTGGAGGGGAAATATATTCAGATCCATTGATTCTCATCTTTTATTCATGTTGCATGTTTCTTTTTTTATATTGTTAAGAACCGTTCATATGATAAATCAAGTCACTCAGCTAGAGACCTTAGTATTATATGTCATGTTCTTTATAAAAATATATTTTTCTGTTTCATATTTAGACTGCAGTATTGTATTGCATTTCATTTCATCGTATCGTATAGTATTGTATTATTTTCTGTTGTATTGTATTGCACTGTATTAGTTTTTGTCGTGTCAAATTTCACGGCCCGAAATTCTGGCTGCTCTCTCACAGCAACCTCTCCCAATTTTTTTTCTTTACTTTTTCTCGGAAAATGTATTTATTTTACTATCAAAGTTGATTTTTCGACATGATTTTGGCGCTAGAGAAAACCTTTTCCTGCGCTCCACCTCCCTAAATACACACACACACACACACACACACACACACACACACACACACACACACACACACACACACACAAATAGCTATAGGCCTATTGCTTTGACCTCGCATGTCAGTAAATTAATGGAAAATATAGTCCTGTTGAGAGTAGTAACTTGTAATAGTGATTTGATTCCTGAACATGGAATTCGTGAACAGCATCGGTCTGGTAGCTGGTGACAGTTGTGAGGGAGAAGGGGAGGGGAGGAGGTGGGTAGGGAGGGAAGTGGTAAAGGACTGGTCGAGCGTGGTATTCAAACGGGAAGAAACTACACCATGGATTTGGCTCAGTTATTTGAGGATCTTGAAACATTAACTGAGGGGTTAATGATAACCCTTGATCCGCTGGACTTCAACCCATTCTGGAACAATCAGAAGGAAGCAGATTGGAATGCAGGTGTTAAGTGTCCGTTTCTTGAATTCGCATTCCAAAACAGCCTTTTGCTGTTCTGACTGGTATCATGTTTCAGGGACTCTACAGTTTTACATTAAACAACTCCATACAGAAATATGGCTCACCCATCAAACTCTTTCCAAGACCGAACGAGCCAAGATTATACATAGCCGTGACACGGCACACCTGCAGTGGATGCACCTCCTAGTTAGTAAATTCGTTTTCACGCAGTTCAGCAGCATTGGCAAATGTGGTGAGCTGGTCACAGGACACAGCATAGCACTGCGCTCCAAGGAATTTTCTGTGCAAGTTCGACCTGAAACTCACAGGCATCGACACAGACAGCATGGAACTGCTTGCAGACGATCGCGGCATCTGGCTCTACGCTGCTCGAGAAACAAGTCAAGAGTGATGAGGATCAGTGCAACCACCAGCTAGAGGGCAGAAGTTCAGTTCAGTTCACTTCCTGAAGGAGGCGTCTCTGCTTTCGGACAGATCCTTAATACGCTACAGAACATCTGCGAAGCAGATGCTTGAGCAGCAGCGTAACCGACCCGCTTCTTCAGGCCTCGAGGGAAAATAAAGTAAAAGAAAATAAGATACATGAATAAATGAATATATAGATAAACAGTTTAATAAATATATTGATAAATAAAATGGAATAAATAGATAGATACATGAATGAATAAATAAATCAGTAAATAAACAAATAAATCTATAAATAAGTTTAAGACAATTAAAAGATAAGAAAGAAAATAAGAAATGATAATAATCATAATGATGATGACAATGATAATGATACTAATGATATGAATAAAAATAATGATAATAATTATCGGTTGATAAAGAGTGGAGGGAGCAAGACAATTCAGGCCTTCCATCTTCACTCCTAACTGTGCCTGCAATACCCGCAGAAGAGCCTGTCACGCAAGGATCAGACCGCTGAGCAATTCCAGACACTGCTTAGCTCTGAAAAGGACGGACTTTGACCGACCGAGGCGTTACCGTTACCTCACGAGACAGACGAATGTCAAACAGTCGGTCACACGGTGCTGCGACCTTGGCATCTTTCCCTACTTTCGGCATTGTTTTGTGAAATCACCGAGCTATACACAAGGGTAGCACCAAACTGACCCTTGTGCACTGTGGACCAGGTTCACGAACTGATCGAATACCACGTTACCATGACTGATCAATTGTACTGATCGATACAAAGTGACATTGATCAGTTTCCATTGCTGTATCTCGTCCAGTGCCCGTTAACACTGACCAGTCCACGTTATCGCCTGGGTATATCTGGGTATACCGTATGTTGTGGGTTATCTGATGGAAGACGTCAAACGCCTTTCAAGTGCCAACCGTTACACGTTTGTGTTGACCCAATTGCGGAGCGGGGGTGTGGGTGTGGGGTGCTGTATTTAGACTGAACAGATTTTTGTCTCACGTGTGCACACAACGTAAGTGTAAATAATAACCCTGTTTCGGTTCTCCCTGTGTATATATGTATGTATGAATATATTTATATGTGTATCATTGTAAGTGTCCATGGTAAACCTTTAGTTAAACAAATATAATTTCACTGGAAATGCTATACCAACACCAAATTTGGCTCTGAATAGGACATGTGGTTATGGCAAACGCCGATTTACAGTTCACGATGAAGTTAAGCATATCCGATTCATTGATTAATTATCAAGACCAGTCAGGTAATCAGTATGGCATGATCAGCAAGTACTTAATGGGAACATGCAGAGGTGTATATGCTGCAGATATGTCGCTGGACTTGTCAGATTGTGACAAGGGAGTCAGGCAGATGAGGTCGAACGTGACTTCAAGTGGGAGTGTTAGACAAATTCCACGGGAAATCAAATCACACTGCTGTTAGATAACAGCGGCAACTGATAATCAGAGAGGAGTTGAATCACGAGGTTTCACACACACACACACACACACACACACACACACACACACACACACACACCCAGTCCTGTGCTTTCAACCTGCTTGTGATCTACAGGCTTGTGGTGATGTTGATAACAACAGCCAAGGTCTGTCACATGACTCCGCACGAACAGAATGATCGTACCCGCCGCCTGCGCTGATGTTAAGATGACCACGGAAAGGATCAAGTATAGGCAGACCTGATGTGAACTTCTAGCTCTAGATTATCCATCGCCAGGTCTCACAACCTCCCCTCCCCAAAACAATGCAACCTTCACCGGAGCAAGACCCAAGCATTGAACAACTTGACCTAAAGGGGGTCAGCCAACAGGTCGTTAGCATCAACCATCACAAGCTTGGATTTAAAGAAACGAAATAAAAGTATTTTAACACTGTATGAAACATCGCAAGGAAGGTTAACGCCTGGGTATTCGTTGCTTAATTAATTCAGTCAGAATGGCCTGCATTTTTTGATGCAGGAGAATACTGCATCTAGCTGTAGCTCTAGCTGTAGCTGTAGCTCTAGCTTTATATCTCCGCCTTCCCAGCCAATAGATAACCCATGTCGTCAGCCGAGTAAACACACACGGTTGGTTTGACAGAATGGATCTGCCCCGGTTGTCTTTGACTTAAAGGGCCAGCTGTCTTACTCGTGAAGGGACGACTGAAAGTGAAGGGACGATTTAAAGTGAAGGGACGACAGTCTTACTTGTGAAAGGACGATTAGAAAGGGAAGGGACGATTGACTGACTCGTGAAGGGATGGTTGTCTTACTTGTGAAGGGACGATTGAAAATGAAGAGACGATTGTCTCAAACGTGAAAGGACGATTGAAAGTGAAGAGACGATTGTCTTAGACATAAAAGGAGGATTGTTTCAGACATGAAGGGGCGATTGTTTTAGACGTGAAGGGACGATTGTTTACGATTGTATTAGACGTGAAGGGACGATTGTCTTGGAAGTGAATGGACGGTTGTTTTAGACGTGAAGGGACGATTGTCTTAGAGTAGACGTTAAGGGATAATTATTTTAGACGTGAAGGGGCGATTGCCTTAGACGTTAAGGGATGATTGTATTAGACGTGAAGGGGACGATTGTCTAAGACGTTGAGGGATGATTGTTTTAGACGTGAAGGGACGATTGTCTTGGAAATGAAGGGACGGTTGTGTTAGACGTGAAGGGACGATTGTTTTAGACATGATGGGACAACTGTTTTAAACGTGACTGGACGGTTGCTTAAGAAGTGACAAGACGGTTGTTTAAGACGTGAAGGGACGAGACCCACATCACTTCAGCAGCAGCGGAACAGATCGTAAGGACTCAGGCCACTGCTTGGCGCTCTTTACAGTAGTCAGGCTGACAAAAGATGCCCGGACTTGACCCAGTGTGCGTGTCTGTGTATGTGTGTGTGTGTGTGTGTGTGCGGGGGGAGAGAGAGCGAGAGAGGGACGGGGGGTGAATGTCTGTGTGGAGAGCGCGCATGTGTGTGTGTATGTATGTGTGCATGTGTGTGTGTGTGTGTGTGTATGTGTGTAGAGAGAGAGAGAGAGAGAGAGAGAGAGAGAGAGAAGAGAGAGAATGTGTGTGTTAGAGTACGTGCGTGTGACTGGAGTGTGCGTGTGATAACAAGTGGCAGTGTGTGTATCACTTTTACTACTCGCCTTGTGATAATGATAACTGCGTACTGGCCTCGTTTAAAAGCGGCTGCTGCTGTTTGCCTGACAAGTTTTGGCCACATCGTCAGATAGTCGTGTGTGCTCACTGGCGGACCCAGCTGACAGTTTGAGGCCAATCTTTGGTCCAGGAGTTCTCACCAGGCTTAGGACGTAGCGTGCTTTGTTTTTGTTTTGTTTTGGAGTTTGAAGTTTTTCGGATATTCATGATGTTGGTGAGTGAGTGAGTGAGTGAGTGTGTGTGTGTGTGTGTGTGTGTGTGTGTGCATGCATGGGAGGGGAGAGGGTTGGGGGGCGTTAGGTGTGTGTATGTGTGTGTGTGTGTGTTCATTATTTAGTTTAGCGTCTTTTCACTATTAGTGATATCAGACGAGTGTGTGTGTGTGTGTGTGTGTGTGTGTGTGTGTGTGTGTGTCCGTCTGTCTGTGTACATTGTACAGGTGCAAGGCCTTTGTTCTTACTCATTCTCACCCGCGGACCCCAACGTCATCATGAACATGAAATAAGCATTCATATTTATTTTGCTGTATAGTTTCCGATGTGTCATGCAGCCTCCTGGTTGTTTATCATTCAAGTAATATCTCTTGTCAAACAATACAATACAACACAATACAATACAATTCAAAGCTGTGCAGTGCAATGCAGTACAATATTGTAATATAAAATTCACTACAAAAAATACAATATCACATTATCAATCCCTCACAGTGGAAATTT
Source organism: Babylonia areolata (assembly GCF_041734735.1). Classification (NCBI taxonomy): domain Eukaryota; kingdom Metazoa; phylum Mollusca; class Gastropoda; order Neogastropoda; family Buccinidae; genus Babylonia; species Babylonia areolata. The sequence continues at coordinate 16,262,180 of NC_134884.1, forward strand.
TTGTATCGGCTCAAACATAACGAATCGCGCGAACGTAATGTTACGAACACCCAGAGATGTGCACACACGTTTTTCTTTTTATTTTTATTGTATTTCTTTTTCTCTTTTTTTTTCACCGATATAAACAGTCATTGTTGCTTGAAGTTGAGTCTAAATGCAGCTGAACCCACACATGGACCTAAAATAGATTATTCGTTATCCTAAAATCGATTATTCGTTATCCGTTCTATTTCCCCACAACCATTATTCAAGAAACACACACACACACACACACACACACACACACACACACACAAGCATACAAGCACATTGTGACATACACAGAGAAACACACACAGCCACACTTTCCTCCCCTCTTCTCCCTTCTGTACAGCCTCCACACCCCTCCAACCCCCAAGACCCATTGCCCCCTCACCGCACCCTGAAAACAAAACAAGTCGGATCGTAAACCAGTCAGTGGCCTTTCATCCGAATCCGAATTTATTCATTGAGGCCAGAGTCCATTCTGAAAGGGTGTGAACCGATTTTTTTTTTTTTCAGTGGGAAGAAAATAAATAAATTAGCATGAAAATAAGAGAACATAAAAGCCGACTTGGATAACACATGAGCAATGATTATCTATATTTGGCAGTGATGATATGTCATTTGTCAAAAGGTGAAACATTTTCTTCTTATTTTCAGTTTCTTTTTCTCGAGGAGGCGCCACTGCTTTTGGAGAAATACATATACGCTACACCACATCAGCGAGGTAGATGCCTGATAGAAGCATTATTCAACGCGCTTGTCAGGACTTGAGTGCATGCATATATTTGTGTACCTGTGAGAGTGGATTTCGTTTACTTAATTTTGCCAGAGGACAACACTTATGTTGATATAGCCAGTATATATTCTTTTTCAGTGCGCCAGGTACGTGCTGCACACGATACCACGGTTCATCGTATCATCCGAATGACTAGACGCTCAGTTTGATTTTCCAAATTTGGGAGAAAGGGCGAAAGCGGGATTCGAACTCAGACCCTCACGGACATTGTATCGGCAGATAAGCATCTGAACCATTCTGCCACCTTTTCTTCTTAAGAATGTCTGATCTAAGAATATAGCAAAAATTCATTTTTCTGTGTTCAAATTCTAGCAGCCGTAAGCAATGTCGGAAGCCTACATGTTTGACATGCGTAGTATGTTTTACATCAGGTTGATAGTAACTGTCAAGCGCAGAGTGATAGGTATCATATAATATCAAAACAACCTTGCTACGTCATGACGCACACACGCACTCACACACACACAGACATGCGCGCGCGCGCTCGCTCGCGTGCATGCACACACACACGTACACATACACACGTAATTACATACAGACGCAGACATGCACGCAAGCACGAAAATCGGTTAGGATCAGCCGAATGAAAAGGGAAAATAAATGTTTTTTCTCTCTCTTTCTCCTGGATATCATCCAGATGAGACGATATACCAAGGTGCCGTGCCGTGTGCTGTATGCACTTAGCGCATGCAAAAGAACGCACGGCAACAAAAGGGTTGTCCCTCGCCAAATTATGTAGAAAACTCCAGTTTTATAGTAAAAGAAACAAATTTGCAGACGGGGAAAAAAAAGTGGCACTGCACAATGGCGATGCGCCAAGGGAGAGTATCTCGAATTTCACACAGAGAAATCAGTTGTGGCAAAAATTTGATACAATACAATGCAATACAATATGACGCAATGGAATGTAATACAATGTCATGCATTTCAATATGATGCAATACAACACATTACAATACAATGCAATGAAATACGACGCAGCGCAGCGCAACGCACTGCAACGCAACACATCATACCATACCATGCCTTACCGTAACATACCATCAGTAACATACCAAGCCATACTCTACCCCACCCTGCCATACCCTATCATACCATACCCTACCCTATCCGACCCTACCATACCCTACCCAACCATACATACAATTTTATTCCTTTCAGCTGTGTATGCGTCATAGAGGAATGATCGGCTGTAAACCTAAGCAATCCGTTCACCACGTGAACATTATCGAAGGCTGATGATCGATTTTGTTCATTGACCTCGACTGTGACACGTGATCATACTTCATACCTCGGATGACCTCAGCAGAAGATAACGCTAAGTATACCTATCAGCAAAATTTAAATTATCAGATACGTTTATCAGACACAGCTTTGCTCCAGTGGCGGTTCGAAAAGAAAAAAAAGGGAAAACAAATGAAGAAGAAGAAGAAGCAATCACAATGATGAGCAGTTTCAGTTTCAGTTTCAGTAGCTCAAGGAGGCGTCACTGCGTTCGGACAAATCCATATACGCTACACCACATCTGCCAAGTAGATGCCTGACCAGCAGCGTAACCCAACGCGCTTAGTCAGGCCTTGAGAAAAAAAAAGGTGAATAAATAATAGATACGCTTACATAAATAAATAAATAAATAAATAATAATTATGATATAAAAAAGGGTAGTAGTAATGGTAATAATAATAATATAATAATAATAATAAATAAATGAATAAATAAGACAACAATGATGATATATAAGCAAATAAATGTAAAACGTGAAGACACACATTCACACATTCACCCACACATGCATAACAGATATGCACCAAACATGCAGTTTCACAGATATGAAAGCACAGTCAAATACATATAAACGTACATGAGCTGCAACACACACACACACACACACACACACACACACACACATTGCCCTGCACCTCCTCTACCCCCCTCCTCCACACACTCATTTCTGGTCTATGTATCGCAGCTTCCACGGCACACACACACACACACACACACACACACACACACACACATAAACGCTTACTTGTACAAGCACACACACACACGCCCATATCTCCCACCCCCAACCCCACACACATATATACAAAGATATATATATATAATATATACGTTCCAATATCCTGTTGCTCCCACAGTGTAGGCATGCATACACACATACCTCATCCTCTACCCCACCTCCTCTCCGCACCCCCACCTCCCCCTCACCTCCCCCCCCCCCACACACACACGCACACATGCACAGAACTCTCCTGACACTTGTGTACACTTACACTCGCACGCATGCACAAAATGATGAGCAAAGACACGGAATCAACTAACAAAAAGTATTTTACTGGTGGGTTTAGATGTCAAAAGTATAACTGTTAGACGAACACACACACACACACACACACACACACACACACACATGCGCGCGCGCGGGGGCGGACATTAAAAGGATGAAGTCAGACAGCATCGAGGTAGGAGGGGGGTGGGGGTGGGGGACTTGGACGCGCGCTTATAACTGTGCAGTGTCTTGAAGACACGAACAAACCTGGCGAAACCAATGTGCCTTGACTGCCTCTGTTACAGGGAGGTAAGCTATCACTCGTCTGGACAGTGCTACGACTGCTGGTCTCCCTTGCCACCTTCTTCGTCAAATGCGTGGAGCCCCTGCTCTTTCTTCTGGTGCGTTCGTCGGTCTGTCTGACCTGTCTGTATGCCAGACTGTCTGTCTGTGTGTCTGTCTGACTACCTGCCTGCCTGCCTGTCTGTCTGTCTTCAGCTGTTTTGCTGGCGTTTCCTTTTCTTTAAAAAATATTTATTGATTTAGTAACTTTATATATTTATTTATTCATCTATTTAATAATTTATTCATTATTATTTATTTGATTATATATCTATTTATTTAATCATTCATTCATCCATTTATTTTATCATGATTATCTTTTTTTTTCTTCTTTTTTTAAGATAACTGCTTGAATAATTGTTGGAACGTTTTAAGAGCAGCGTATAGTTTTCGATCGGTGGGAACAGTCGTTCTTCTTTATTTCTGGGGTGTTTTCTGCCCTGCCTTGTCAATGCGCCTGGTTTCTCTTAGGGAAGTAATATACTACTACTACTACTACTACTACTACTATTTCTGATGATGATGTTGATGATGATCAATGCGAATTTGGGTCATCTACTACTACTACTACTACTGCACCTGCTGCTGCTACTGATGATTATGATGATGATGACTAATGAGTATTGAGTCTACTACTACTACAACTACTACTGCTGCTGCTGTTGCTGCTGCTACTGCTACTGCTATTGCTTCTACTACTACTACTACTGACTACTACTACTACTGTTGCTGCTGCTGCTGATGATGTTGACGACGATGTGTGTGTGTGTGTGTGTGTGTATGCGTGCCTCCATATGTGTGTATGTGTGCGGGCGCACGTGCATATATATATATATATATATATATATATATATATATATATATGTGTGTGTGTGTGTGTGTGTGTTTGTACTACTGTATGCGTGCGTGCATATGTGTGTGTGTGTGTGTGTGAGCATGTGTGTGTGTGTTCATGTGCGCATGCATGTGTGTGTGTGTGTGTGTGTGTTCCCGCCCAGGTGGAGGGCTATGACAAGTACATCTACAACCCCCTGCAGGCCTGGTTGTCCCCGCTCGTGCAGCGCGTGCCGCGCGAGGTCAAGGTCGGGGAGGTCAAGGTCACGGTCTTCACAGCCAACATCGTGTCGTGGGCGCGGACAGTGCTAGTCATTCCAATCGCCTGTTGCCTCAAGTATGTCAACTTCTGTCCGGCTGTGCTGTGTGAGTCAGTCTGGCTTGGAAGTTATGGGGTTATTTTGTGGGTTATCAAAACCTTTTTTTTCCCCACTTCTAATTTTCTTTTTGTGTGTGTGTTTTTCTTGCTTTAAAGTTATGTGCCCTAGATCATCCTATTTTTTTTTATATTTTTTTATTTTTTTTACGGAAAACCCCATTTTCTTTCTTTCTTTTAAAACATTATTTCGTTGAATGCAAGATACAGCAACAAACAAAAAAGATAGGCGGCATACAAATCAGTTTGTTGTTGTTGGGTTTTGTTTGTGTAACACACCTTCGTTGAACAAAAAATAAATTATGTCTGTCAGTCTCAGTCTGTGTGCCTCTGTCTCTCTTTCAAGATACACATATACATGTATATATATATATATATATATATATATATATATATATAGATAGATATATAGATAGATAGATATACATGCATATATAAATATATATAGAGATATAGATATAGACATATGCACGCACCTATCCTCTAGGCCGGACCAGCTGTGCAGGTATCATGTGAACTGGGGAGGGTGTCTGCTGGTGCTGATTCACCCCACACACACACACACACACACACACACACACACACACTCACACACCTATCCTCTAAGCCGACCATCTGTGCCGTGCAGGTACCATGTGAACTGGGGAGGGTGTCAGCTGGTGCTGATTCACCACACACACACACACACACACACACACCTATACTCTGAGCCGACCAGCTGTGCCATGCAAGTACCGTGTGAACTGGGGAGGGTGTCTGTTGGTGTTGCTTCACCACACACCCACCACCCACCCACACACACACACACACGCACACACACACTATACTCCCCACACCCCCACGCCACAAACACATACGTCTGTTGTATACCTGTCCTCCATGCAGGTACCACGTGAACTGGGGAGGGTGTCTGCTGGTGCTGCTTCACAATACGCACACACACACACTACACCCCTACCCCCCTCCCCCCCCACACCCACCCACCACACCCAACTCCACCTCACCCCACACACATCTGTTGTATACCTATCCTCCATGCAGGTACCATTTGAACTGGGGAGGCTGTCTGCTGGTGCTGCTTCACGACTTTCTGGACCACCTGGACGGCATCGTCGCCAAGGTCCAGCGCCGCACTTATGGCAACGTGGACGATCCTCTCCTCGGGGGCTTCATGGACGCCTTCTGTGATAAGGTGTGGGGGTGGGCAGGGGTGGGGCTGGGGGGTAAGGGGTCTGAGTGTGTGTGTTGGTGTGTGTGGGGAGTGGGTGGGGGGATGAGGGGAGTGGGAATTTGAGCGGGGGATAAGCAGGGGATTTTAATAACCGCTTAATTGCCCAGTTTTAATGTTCTGTGTAAGATCATTTCCTTTGTGTGCATTTGTGTGTGCATATGTGTGTGTGTGCGCGCGCGCGTGTGCCCATCCCTTCTCTATAATTTGACCTTACCACCCCCATACACACACACACTTTCACCCAGACCCCAACCCTCTCTCTTCGATACCTTGCCCCCGCCCATATCCTTCCACCTCACTCTCTGCTAAATGTGAGAGATGACATCAGCATGGACACACACACACACACACACACACGCACAGACACACACAGAGACAGAGACACAGACAGACAGACACACACACAGACACACACACATACACACACAGACACACACACACACAGACACACACACACGAACACACACACTTAACATGGAACATTTCACGTTGGTAATTAAGCGGTGATTGAAATACCTTCCTATTGATCGAACACAACCAACCTGTGTCCGCCCAGAAAACGTTCATTTCTCGCGGATGGACCCAGAAGCGTCATCGAAGAGCAGAGAATGTGTCAGACACGGACCTGGACATGACTCATGAGTGACAGCACTTGCACACACTGTTCTTTCTTGGAGCCTTTCGGCGCTAGCCATGTCCTGAAAAAACAAGCACTTGCATTCAAACGAACAATGCGTTCCGAGCGAGCATGCCGTTGAACTGAAAATAACTCTGCGAAAACAAAATAGAAAATCTAAAACAAACAAAAACAGCAACCAACAACGTACAAAACAACAACAAAAATAAAACAACAAAAACAAGAACAACAACAACAAAAGCTATATAACATGAAACACCAGAATTATTGTCCCTGCAATGCGAATGTAACTTTGGTAACGTATGCACAGCAGTGCTCAGCCATTTAGTGCAATAATGCGATGCAACAAATTTCATCCACTGTCTTTATGCCGGATCGTCAAGAATGTCGATATATCTATCTATCTATCTATCTATCTATATCTATCGATCTGTTCATCAGTATATTCATCTGATTGTCTTCTGTCTGTGCAAAACTACCCTGACAAATGTCCTCTGTTCCTGTTTCAATGCCCGCACGTCCATCTCTCTCTGTGTAAATCTGTCTGTCTATCTAGATACATAGATGTATTGATACATAGACATATATAATGTCTGTCTTTCTGCTTGTTTCAGTATTTTTGTATGCATGTTTGTCTGTCTGTCAATTGACATGTCTGTTTAAAGAACCACTCAACGTTTCCAACTGATTTACTTCACCAATCTCGTCTTCTCCACCAAACACGGTGATGGTCTCTAAGTCTGAGGTAACGATTATGGCTGTCACACACCGCCTGGGGTTTAGTGCATCAGCACACTGCAAAATAAGAGACCAGCCTACAGAGGGAGTGGGGAGAGGTGGGGGTGTCAGTTGTGGTATGAATGGAATGCCCTGAGGAGGGTGTGATGAACACATTACGACTCGGAACACGCGGACTCACACACACGTGCACACGTGCATATACAGATATACAGACACACACACACACACACTCACCCACCCACACATACACACACATACACTCACGCATTCGCGTACACATACATGCACACATCCATACACACACATGCACATATACACATATTCAAACATATGTATGCACATCCAACACATGCACAGAGACACAAACATAAACACACAGACACATGACACACAGATAGATAAACACACACACACACAAACACCTGTGTGTGTGTGTGTGCGTGTGTGTGTCCCCTTTCCTCCCTCCCCCTCTCTCTGTTTCTTTCTCTCTCTCTCTCTTCCTCCCTCCCATGTATATGCATATTATAATGTCTATCTTTCTGCCTGTCTCTGTCTCTCTATATGCTTGTCCGTCTCTCTGTCTGTCGATATGTCTGTTTAAAAACAACTCAACGTTTCCAACTGATTTATTTTACCAATATCGTCTTCCCCACCAAACACGGTGACGGTCTCTAAGGTAACGATGATGGCTGTCACACACTGCCTGAGGTTTAGTTAATCAACACAGTGCAAAACAAGAGACCAGCCTGCAGAGGAAGTGGGAGGAGGTGGGGGTGTCAGTTCTGGTATGAATGGAATGCACGCACGCACGCGGACACATACACATGCAGACATACAGAGAGACACTGACCCCCCACCCCCATCTCTCCACCCCCCGCACACACTCATATACACACGCATGCATGTATACATATACACATACATCCACACGCACGCGCAGATACACAAACATAAACACACAGACACATGACACTGATAGATACACACACACATTAATCTCCCTTTCTCTCTCCCTCTCCCTCTCTCCCACTCTCTCTCTTCCTCCTACCCATATATATGCATATTATAATGTCTATCATTCTGCATCTTTCGGTCACTCTATATGCTTGTCGGTCTGGCTATCTGTCAATCTGTCTGTTTAAAAAATACTCAACGTTTCCAACCGATTTATTTTACCAATATCGTCTTCCCCACCAAACACGGTGACGGTCTCTAAGGTAACGATGATGGCTGTCACACACTGCCTGAGGTTTAGTTAATCAACACAGAACAAAACAAGAGACCAACCTGCAGAGGAAGTGGGAGTGTGTGAGGGTGTCAGTTCTGGTATGAATGGAATGCTGTGAGGAGGGTTTGGTCAACACGTTACGAATCAGAACACGAACACTCGGACGCATGCACGCACGCACGCACGCATGACGCAGGCATACAGACTCACACACACACACACATACACAGCCACACACGCGTGCGCGCGCGCGCGCGCGCGCACACACACACACACACACACACACACACACATACATATATATATATATACACATGCATGTGCGTACACATACACGCATACACACACCTAAACATACATACGCACATCCAAACACACGCACAGATACATAAACACACAGACACATGACGCACATATATACACACATATTTATCTCTCTGTCTCTGTCTCTCTCTCTCGCTCTCGCTCTGTTCATATCTCTGTCTGTCTGACTCTTTCTTTCTCTCTTTCCTTTCCCTCCCCCTAACTGCTCCCCCTTCACCCCCGTCAAGTGAACTAACAAAAACAAACATAAAAGATGCCTGACTGGAGACATTTGCCCTAGCTCTGCCCCGTGACATTTCTCTTATTTGCATTTTTCGTTTCCTGCGTCTCGAATGTCCAGGAGACCCTGGCCCTGAGTCTAAACTGTTTAAAGAGGACATTCTGGGCATTATCACGGGTTCTAGCTCTTCAATCGATCAGCACAGAGAGCACAGTCAACGGTTACTGACTGAAAAAAAAAGCCCTGAAACATCTGACCATCTCACGAGCCAATGTTACTTCATTTTACGATCGAGTTGGTCCAGAATGGGGGGAGTTGGATGGTGGTTCGGTCTGTTCTCATAGTGCAGCACCACCCATTGTAAAGAAAAAAAAATTAAGAAATCCTGTCAACAAATGTTCCTGTATATACAGGGTATTTGTACAGAATTTTGGCAGGGACAACCCTTTTGTTGCCATTGGTTCTTTTACGTGCGCTAAGTGTTTAGTGCACACGGGACCACGGTTGATCGTCTCATCCGAATGACTGTATCACTACACTGAAAAAAAGTGGAAAATAAGAAGAAAAATGAAAAACGCCAACAAACCCAGTAATTTCCCCTCGAGCAATGAAACCATCACAACGCCAAGACCGTAGCACAGAAAACCTGACCTCAGTTTAAGTCCGCAAGCCAAATAGGTCCATAAGCACAATTCTGCTGACCCAGCAGAGTAGAAGCAAAGCAGAGCAAACCAAAACAGTCAAAACGCCCTTAAAACAGAAAGTAAAGAAAAAAAAGAGATCTTCTTCATCTTCCTTGGTATGGACTGGGTTTTTTGACGAACATATGTAGTCCATCGGCGAGGTATGCTGAGCTAACTGGGTATGAAACGTAGGTGGCCCGTAGCTCGGACACAACTTGACAATGGATATTAGAAATAACTTACCACCGAAAACGGAGTATGGCTGCCTGCATCGCGGGGTAAAAACGGTCATACACATAAAAGCCCACTCGTGTACATACGAGTGAAGGTGGGAGTTGCAGCCCACGAACGAAGAAGAAGAATAGAAATAACTTGATAATAGATGTTAGAAATAACTTAATAAAAGATGATTCCATACATACGTAGTGTCAACATCTCATTGTCCATCTCATAGCCCAGGAGATGAAAAACATTTCCAGGGCGAAAACCTGCACTCCCTTCAATGCGCCTGCAGCAAAGAGACATGTATATATATTATGATCCCCTCATTATGCTTCTGATGCATTAATAAAAAAACAACAACAAAAAACACATTACCTCCAAATACTCATTAATTGATATTTCTGTCGGATGCCATGAGGCGAGGTATGCTTAAAGGGAAAACAGTATTTAAAAAAATTAGGACTGCATTTGGATGGTGGTTTGTGTGGCTGTGTGATTTTTGATGTTTTTGTTGATGTTTTTGCTGCATGCTCAAAAAACAGCAACAAAACTTTCCATATTTATTTTGTTTCCCAGCCCTTCCCAGCTTCGGGACTCTTTTGACTCAGCTTGACATCACATGGGTTCTGGTTGTGGTGCAGATCGTGAACGTGCTGGCCCTATGGAGCGTGCTGATGGTGACAGACTTTGGTCACATGACGTGGGGCCACCTGCTGCTCTACCTGACGCCCATCTGCCTCATCATCGGCTTTGAGTTCACCCTGGGCGTGGTGCGTGTGCAGGACTACTTCCACTCCTTCTACATGAGGTCTGTTTGGCGTGGTCTGTTGGTGTTGTCTGTTTGGTGTTGGTGTTGTCTGTTGGTATTGGTGCTGTCTGTTTGGCGTTGTCAGTTGGTATCAGCGGTGTATGTTTGGCGTTGTCTGTTTGGTGTTCGTGTTGTCTGTTTGGTGTTGGTGTTGTCTGTCTGGCGTTGTCAGTTGGTATCAGCGATGTCTGTTTGGTGTTGTCTGTTTGGTGTGGGTGTTGTCTGTTTGGTGTTGGTGTTGTCTGTTTGGCGTTGTCAGTTGGTATCAGCGATGTCTGTTTGGTGTTGTCTGTTTGGTGTTGGTGTTGTCTGTTGCCAGTGTTGGTATTGATGTTGTCTGTTTGGTGTTGGTGTTGTCTGTTGCCAGTGTTGGTAGTGTTGGTATTGATGTTGTCTGTTTGGAGTTGTCTGTTTGGTGTTGTCTGTTGCCAGTGTTGGTGTTGTCTGTTGCCAGTGTTGGTATTGATGTTGTCTGTTTGGAGTTGTCTGTTTGGTGTTGGTGTTGTCTGTTGGTATTGGTGCTGTCTGTTTGGCGTTGGTGTTGTCTGTTGGTATTGGTGTTGTCTGTTTAGTGTTTGTTGTGTCTGTTACCAGTGTTGGTTTTCGTGTTGTCTGTTTGGTATTGGTGCTGTCTGTTGGCATTGGTGCTGTCTGTTTGGCGTTGTCAGTTGGTATCGGCGATCTCTGTTTGGTGTTGGTGTTGTCTGTTGCCAGTGTTGGTATTGATGTTGTTTGTTTGGTGTTGATGTTGTCTGTTGGCATTGGTAGTGACTGTTGGCATGTGTCTGTTGGTGCATTTTGATGTCTTGTCCGTTGGAATTGTCTGTTGGTCTTGTATATTGATGTTGTCTGTTGTAATCGTCTGTTGGTGTTGTACATTGATGGTGTCCGTTGGAATTGTCAATTGACGTTGTGTATTGATCATGTATGTTGGTGTTGTATATTAATCATGTCAGTGGGTATTGTTCGTTGGTGTTTCATATTGATCACGTCTGTTCGTGGTTTCCGTTGGTGTTGTATACTGATTATGTCTGTTGGTGTGGTGTTGTCAGTTGGTATTGTCTGCTGTCTGATGGTATTGTCTGTTGATGTTGTATATTGATAATGTTTGTTGGTATTGTCTGTTGATGTTGTATATGCATCATATCTGTTGGTTTTCTCTGATGGTGTTGTATGTGGATCATGTCTGTTGGTGCGGTGTTGTCTGTTGGTGTTGTATATCGGTATTATCTGTTGATGTTGATTATTGATCATGTCTGTTGGTATTGTCTGTCGGTGTTGTATATTTATCTGTATGTTGGTATTGTGTATTGGTATTGTCTGTCGGTGTTGTATATTGATCAAGCCTGTTGGTTTTGTCTGTTGGCTTTCTAAATTGATCATGTCTGTTGGTGTTTTGTTGGTGTTGTATATTAGCAGTTCTGTCGGTACTGCATATTTGTTTCTTAGATGGTGTCTGTTTGAATTGCAGATTTGTCATGTCTGCTGTCTGTTGGTAGGCCTACCGTATCTTAGTATTTGTCTGGTGGTGCATCTACTCTCTGTTGGTGTATGTTTTCTTGGTAGGCCTAATGCATTGTCTGTTGGTAGGCACGATGTATGTTGGTATTGTCTGATGGTGTTTCTTTATTGTTTTGTTGGTATTGTCTGTTGGTGTTCAGCTATTGATAGGCCTACAGTCTCATAGTATTGTCTGTTAGTGGGTTTACTGTTGTTGGTATTGTTTGTTCGTATTCAGCTGTTGGTAGACCTACAGTCTCATAGTATTGTCTGTTAGTGGGCTTACTGTCTGTTGGTGTTGTCTGTGGGCATTCAGCTGTTGGTAGACCTACAGTCTCATAGTATTGTCTGTTGGTAGGTTTACTGTCTGTTGGTGTTGTCTGTGGGCATTCAGCTGTTGGTAGACCTACAGTCTCATAGTATTGTCTGTTAGTGGGCTTACTGTCTGTTGGTGTTGTCTGTGGGCATTCAGCTGTTGGTAGACCTGCAGTCTCATAGTATTGTCTGTTGGTGGGTTTACTGTCTGTTGGTGTTGTGGGCATTCAGCTGTTGGTAGACCTACAGTCTCATAGTATTGTCTGTTGGTAGGTTTACTGTCTGTTGGTGTTGTGGGCATTCAGCTGTTGGTAGACCTACAGTCTCATAGTATTGTCTGTTAGTGGGTTTACTGTCTGTTGGTGTTGTGGGCATTCAGCTGTTGGTAGACCTACAGTCTCATAGCATTGTCTGTTAGTGGGCTTACTGTCTGTTGGTGTTGTCTGTGGGCATTCAGCTGTTGGTAGACCTACAGTCTAATAGTATTGTCTGTTAGTGGGCTTACTGTCTGTTGGTGTTGTCTGTGGGCATTCAGCTGTTGGTAGACCTACAGTCTCATAGCATCATAGTATTGTCTGTTAGTGGGTTTACTGTCTGTTGGTGTTGTCTGTTGGTATTCAGCTGTTGGTAGACCTGCAGTCTCATAGTATTGTCTGTTAGTGGGTTTACTGTCTGTTGGTGTTGTCTGTTGGCATTCAGCTGTTGGTAGACCTACAGTCTCATAGTATTGTCTGTTGGTAGGTTTACTGTCTGTTGGTGTTGTCTGTGGGCATTCAGCTGTTGGTAGACCTGCAGTCTCATAGTATTGTCTGTTGGTAGGTTTACTGTCTGTTGGTATTGTCTGTGGGCATTCAGCTGTTGGTAGACCTACAGTCTCATAGTATTGTCTGTTGGTAGGTTTACTGTCTGTTGGTGTTGTGGGCATTCAGCTGTTGGTAGACCTACAGTCTCATAGTATTGTCTGTTGGTAGGTTTACTGTCTGTTGGTGTTGTGGGCATTCAGCTGTTGGTAGACCTACAGTCTCATAGTATTGTCTGTTAGTGGGTTTACTGTCTGTGGGCATTCAGCTGTTGGTAGACCTACAGTCTCATAGTATTGTCTGTTAGTGGGTTTACTGTCTGTTGGTGTTGTGGGCATTCAGCTGTTGGTAGACCAACAGTCTCATAGCATTGTCTGTTGGTAGGTTTACTGTCTGTTGGTATTGTCAGTTGGTGGGCGTACTATATGTTGGTAATTGTTGGTATGCATCTGTTGGTGGGTCTACTGTCTCTTGGTATTTTTCTGTTGAGTGCTGACCGTTGGCATTTATTTGATGGCAAGCACACTGTCGGTTGGTATTTCTCTGTAGGACAATGCATACATGTTCATTTTACTTTACCTTACCTACATACTAACCGTTGGTCACCTTGCCTGTCTGCCTGCCCCCCCCCCACCCCCCCACCCCCCCGCCAGGGAGCTGAAGAGGAGGGAGGAGGTGGGCAACGGTCAGGCCACAGCCGCCGTGATGGAGGGCAAGCTGAAGGAGAAACTGGAGTCAATGGGCATCGCCTTTCTGTGTGTGGCCCAGGCCTCCCCCGTCCTCATGAACAGCGTCTGTAAGGCATTGCTGTATATACACAGACACAGACACACACACACACACACACACATACACACACACACATCGCCTGTCTGTGTGTGGCCCAGACCTCCCTCGTCCTCATAAACAGCATCTGTGAGACATATAGACACACACAAACACACATACATCCACACAAAACCTTTTCTTCATTTTCAAGGACACACACACACACACACACACACACCTCCTCCTACCCCTCAGTCTCTCCACCTGCTCCATACACTCTCTCCCCCACTCTCCACCACCACCCTCCCACACACACACATACCACACGACTATTAAACCGAACACACAGCACAAAAGTACTCTTATCCGTGTTTGTGTGTACGTGCCCGTGTGTGTTTCAGCGGGTATCTCCGGCGTGGTGTGTCTCGTGCTGTCCATCAGGCTGGCCCATGCAAGTCTCAGCCGGAAGCTGGCCGCCCGCAAAGAGAGGAAGCCTTTCCGTGACCCGCCAGGGGGCCCTACTGTCGGCAGCTGTCTGCATCGCTTGATGGTGACCTCCCTTTTCTTGTCTTTTTCACGTTTGGTGGTGGTGACCTCCCTTCATTTAGATTTTTTTTTTTTTTTGCTTTGTCATGATGGTTACTTCCTTTCCCTAGTTTTATTTATTTATTTATTTATTTTTATTTTTTTGCTGGATGGTGACTTCCCTTTGCTTGATTTTTTCACGTTTGCTGAAGTCCTCCCTACGTTTAGATTTTTTTTTCATGATGGTGACTTCCTTTTGCTTAGCTTCCCCCACCCCCCTGCCCCCCTCCCCCGCTGGATGGTGACCTCCCTTCACTTTTTTTTTGTTTGTTACCTCCCCTTTGCTTGGCTTTTTTTATTTTGCTTGATGGTGACCTCTGTTTGTTCCCCACCCCCCCTCCTCCGGTTTGATGCTGACCTACGTTTGCTTGTTGACTCACTTGTGTAAACAAAGTGAGTCTATGGTTTAACCTGGTGTTCGGTTGTCTGTGTGTGTGTTTCTGTGTGTCCGTGGTAAACTTTAACATTGCCATTTTCTCTGCAAATACTTTGTCAGTTGACACCAAATTAGGCATAAAAATAGGAAAAATTCAGTTCTTTCCAGTCATCTTGTTTAAAACAATATTGCACCTATGGGATGGGCACAGAAAAAATTTAAAAACAGAAGCCAGATTATATGCAAACTGCATTTACTGTTATATTTATATATTTTTTATTCTCTAAACTTGGCACTTTGATCTGATATTCTAACACAACGAGAAGAGCAGTCATTATTATCATGTTTTGTTCAAACAGGAACTTCTTTTGCTAAGCACGGAAGTTATATTTATTTTGCAAATGTTTTGGTGCAGGTAGTAAAAAAGGGAAATTAATCTGTAATTAATGCTAGGGGACTTAACTTGCTTTAAACTGATCTTTCTCATCTTAAACATTACATTTTGAAATTATACTCAATACATAAAAGGATTGTGTGTTTTACTCTCAGTGTACAGGGCTTCCACTATGGTCATTCGCCCAAGTGGTCTTTTTCGGAAAATACTAAAATCAGTACGATGAGTGGACTTTATAGATCTATTGGCTGAGCCCTGAAGGTCATGGGTAAAAATCATTTGCGTACACATAGATATTCAAAGCGTGTGCTCATATTCTTCTCGAACGCGAACGACGCCATTTTGTTTCAAGTTGTTGACCTGCCCGTTCAATCCTATATTCAATGGACAATACACGATAACATGTGATGGAAAGTTGGAGAAGGAGACCGTTAAATATTTATTCAGAGAAAGATTTGTGAACACCTCATCACTTACTGGATTATGGCCAAAACTGCCATAAAAATATCCACAGAATCAGTCGGAATTCACAGTTAAAAATAATAAACCACGAGAGTTAATACCCTTGAATTGATGAAACGTAAAAATTTCCAGTCTTGACTTTTCTCAAAATGAAGCCCTTTTCACTTCATACGACGTTTAGAAGTACTTGTACTTGGCTCTACGTGTTATTAGTTTAACAAAATACTCAATTTTCATATCAACTTTAAAACTATAAAACTAGAATGAACCTACAAGAGAAATTGAATCGACCGTGTCAACTGGGTGTAACTAACTGAAACATGTACATCTATCTAGATCCAGAGAAAACGGCTAAATGTTGCAGTGTGATTGCGGCGATAGCCCCGTCTCCTTTACCGCGGACTTAAAAAAGAATTTTTAATTGCCCTTAAAGATTTTTTGAATGCCCAAGATACACCAGAAACCACGATAGCGTAATGGGTAAGACAGTTTCTTCTCACGCGGAGTTCGAATCTGCCGTTAGGACTTTTTTTTTCTTTTTCTTTTAACCCGAAGCTTTATAATAACAAATACAGAACACATTTTAACGATTAGATTTTTTTTGTAAGTGTATCACAAGTGAGTCTTGAAGGCCTTGCCTCTCTTGTTCTTTTTCTTTTAACCCGAAGCTTTATAATAACAAATACAGAACACATTTTACGATTATATTTTTTTTAAAGTGTATCACAAGTTAGTCTTGAAGGCCTTGCCTCTCTTGTTCTTTTTCTTTTAACCCGAAGCTTTATAATAACAAATACAGAACACATTTTAACGATTAGATTTTTTTTAAGTGTATCACAAGTTAGCCTTGAAGGCCTTGCATCTCTTGTTTTTACTATTTTATTTATCTATTTATTTATTTTTCCTTGATGGTGACATCCCTTCGTTTGGCTTTTTACCGCTTGATTGTGACCCCCCAGTGCATTTTCGCTTCTGTTCATTTTTTGTTTGTTTTTTTCTCGTTGCAGGGATGGTTATTTTTAGGGGAAGGGGGGTGGGGTGGGGTGGGGGGGGGGGGGTGGTTGTTGCTGCCGGATCATGTTGTACATTTTTTTGTTTGCTCGTTTTTGTTTCTTCTTGTAGCTCATGGTTTTTTTGTTGTTGTAGCTTACTGTTTGTTTGTGGCATTTTGTAAGTGTTGTGACCATTTCTTTATATATATATATATATATATATATATATATATAACTCGCTCACTTAATGTGTAGTTGTGTGAGTGCATGTGTGTGTGTAGGGGGGGTGGGGTACAACCAATACACAAGCTGCTGCTGTTACTACAGTACTGACATCACCGTTTCAGGTGTTTCAGTTTCCTATTGCTTCTGCTTATTATTATTATTATTATTATTATCATTATTATTATCATTATTATTATATCAATATTGTTGTTATTATCATTGTTGTTATCACTATCATCATCATCATCATTGTCGTTGTTATTGTCATTATCATATTACTGATAATGTATTGTTATCGTTATTATTTATGTTATTTCGGAAAACAAAGCGTGCCCAGGTAATAGACCAGAGCGGTCTGTTGATCGATATGTTTGTTTTTCTCACCACAGTCGTCAGTCTATCTGTCTGTCTCTATGTGTACAGTCGTCGGTCTTTGACTGCCTTTCTCTCATGTGTGCATCCATGAAATACATAAAATATGAGAGAGAGAGAGACAGAGAGAGTGTGAGAGAATATGTGTGTGTGTGTGTGTGTGTGTGTGTGTGTGTGTGTGTGTTTGCATGCGAGCGTATGTGTGTGTGTGGCAAAAATTGGTACTGTATTTATATCATGTTTACGTATTTCAACAAAGTAAGTCCACGAAATTATGCACATTCTGATAGTTCACAGAAGTATCGAAGTGGAATCTTTACACAGTCTTCGGTTGACATTGTTAGTGTACGACGCGTTTACAAAAGCTGCAACGACGTATGAATGTGGCCGTTTGCGATAAGATACAACTTTGTTTTCTGTAACATCTTAGAAATTTGTCTTTTGGCTCTCGATTGCGTGTACTATTGAACATAGAAAGCGCTATCACTTTAAGGGCATGACCATTCATTAAACAATGGATCACAATAACTTAGATAATGAAAGTAATCTTGATCAGGCAAGAAAACCCCATTTCATTGACTGAAATATAAGATAAAATATTATTCTATTATCTGCTGCGCATAGACTCAAGCACACACACACACACACACACACACACACACACACACACACACATCCCTACACCTACGCCCCCTCTCTCCCTCACAAAAAAAATATGAAATTATGTCAGTTCACACTGGCAGAAACAGCTATGACTGCATGTTAGTGCACAAGTAATATTTATGCGTTTGACGTGTGCAGACTAGGCGAACAACAGGAGTCCAGGTGGATTTGCCTCCCTTCTCTGCAGACAACCCAGATTTCAAGTTCGGGTAACTAACTTCTCTTCTTTCTTCCTCACACACCCAAACAAACGCACATAGATACATACATACACATACATATACATGCATGCATGCGTGCATGCATACATACATACGTACATACATACATACAAACAAACACGTGTATATACATACATACATGCAAAAGGACGCTCACACACATGCACAGATATTCATGTGCACACACCCAAGCACATAACATACATCACACACAAACATGCACACACGCACTCACACACATTCACACATACAACACACACACACACAGAGTGGGCTACAGCCAATTTCTTTCTAACAAGCCTTTTGCCAAAATAGACACACACACACACACACACACACACACACACACACAGTGCATCAGTGTAGGGGTGCAAGTCGTCCGGCATATGCCTGAAATCCGGCACAGTGTAGTTTCCGGCATGGAGAATAAATTTGTGTCGCCTCTCTCCGATTTCTCTGTCAGGTTTATGTTCAGTGACGTCATTTTGTATGTGACGAAACTCGAACTGAGACGAAACGCTAGAGAAGAACTCA
>NC_134884.1:16286124-16306124 GCF_041734735.1 Babylonia areolata
TTAATTTAAATGAAAACGTCAACTTTGCTGAAGCAAAATGACAAGCAACACTTCATTTCTGAATTTACTGACAAATATGTGTCATATGTGTCATAATTCTTATCACTTTCATGGAAAATAAAAACATCTTCGGTCCCTTCGCATGACGTTTCCTGATGTAATCTTGTCATTTCCAGAAAATGACTTAATTTAGATGAAAACGTCAACTATGCTGAAGCAAAATGACAAGCAGCACTTCATTTCTGAATTTAGTGTGGGAGAACTTTTTTCTCTCCAGCTTTTGTTCACTTGCAAAGAACTGATGGAAGTTGAGTTCTTCATTCATTTGAACAAAATACCTGTCAGTCAAGCTGAATTCTCAGGGGAGACAAGGGGAGACAAACACAGCAGGCCATTTGGAACGTCGCGGAAGTTGAAATTTTCATTACTGCGGTACTGCTTTGATGAGGACGTTTCTATTCCCCTGTTTGCTGTGTGTGTGTGTGTGTGTGTGTGTGTGTGTGTGTGGGGGGGGGGAGTGGAGGGAAGGGTTGGAAAGAGGTGAGGGGGTGAAAGATGTGGGAGTTGTAGGCGTTTCTGTGTCAGTGTTGAAGGATGATGGTGGTGGTGGTGGTGGTGTGTGTAGGTTGGTGGAAGGGGTGTTGTTGATGGGTGATGTGTGTGTTGAGGGGTGGTGGTGGTGGTGTGTGTGTGGTTATTGAGGGGTGGTGTGTGTGTGTGTGTGCGTGCGTATGTGTGCTTGTGTGCTCATTCATTACTTATTCATGAGAAACTGTTAGAGCCGTTGTGGCTAGTGACGACAACAACACGCGAAGAAAACACAGTAGCCAAAGCATTGGCTCAACTCAGCACGGAACGCTGTCTGCTGTTGTTTGTTGTTGTTGGTCTGCGTCGCACGCTTTTCTTTTTTTTTTTTTTTTTCTTTTTTTTGTGGGGCTTTTCTCCCTTCTTTTCTTTCCTTCTTTAAGTGTTTTAAAATATTTATTTATTGATTTATTTTTAACATCACTCGGTTTGTATGCTGTGTGTGACACGTGTGAAATGTGTCCATGCCCCAGGTGGGTTACGTGAAATAAACATCTTGCCTTCCCTCGTCTTGCGTCCTACGAATAATACATACTGTCCTTTCTCTTCCAAAGAAAACAAACCGAAATCCGGTTTTCTTTCTTCTTTGCTTTCCAATTGAGTCATCAAAAATAAATAAGGTTGTTTTAGGCAAGATTCTGCCTCACTTACACGAGAGCTGTCACGACTCGGCCAATGGGATGACAAGATTATTTGACTATGTCCCTGCATTTCTCAGTATAGGCAGTGTATTTTGAACTTTGCTTTTATTTGTTTATCTGATTTTATGCTATTTATTTATCCGTTTATTTATTTATTTATTTATCTATTTTTGTTGGGTTGAGGAGCGTAAGTTGGGAGTATGACTTGGTTTATAGAGAATAGCCTAAATGAGCTACATAACTTCGTGAAATGAGAACAAAAATAAGAAAGAAAAAATACGGCCAAATCGAAATCGATTCGCTGAGGTTCGTGGAAATAACTTTGTGAAGTAAGGAACGCCTTTGGGTTAAATGATTGATAAGAAGACTTTTCTTCATCTCCCCCCCACCCCCCACCCCACCACGGTCTCTCTCTCTCTCTCTCTCTCTCTCTCTCTCTCTCTCTCTCTCTATCTCTCTCTCCCCTTTCTCTTTTGAATGTGAAAAAAATAATGGGTTACACAGACACAAAACTACAGCAGACAAAAGTAAAAATTAGATTTTGAATACGAATGAAAACACATTTGTAAGTGGACTACAATAAAAGCTTTAGTTCCAAAATGGCGTTTTTGTAAACTAACGAACCGTCTGATGAGGATGAAGGCAATATTTTATTTGAATCATTTAAGTCAACTTTATGGGCATGTAGTATTCGAAGGACACACACACGCACGCACGCACACACACACACACACACACACACACACACACACACACACACACACACACACACACACACACACACACACACACACACACACACACACACGCTCTCTTTCTCTCTCTCTCATTTTCTGTCTCTCTCCCTCCCTCCCCCCCTCTCTCTATAAATTTTCTCTTTATCTCCACTTCTCTCAACCATCATAATCACCCTCCCTCCCTCATTGTAGAAGGAATGGCCAATATATGGGGTAGATAATTACTACAAGTCAATGATTATTTTAAAAAAGAATCAAACCGACAACAACAACAACAAATAAATAAATAAATAAATAAACCATTGGTAATAAAAGAGAGTCATTCAGCAGATAAATATCCGCTTCTCATTGCGATAGCAGAGACCTTTCCATCCATGTGGTCATAATTTTCATCTCAGTGTCCGGTTGCTGCTTTGTCATGACTCGAGGCTTGTTTAGAAACGACATTGCTTCTTTTCTTTTCTTTTTCACATTTTCACTCATTCATTCGTTCGTTCGTTTATTCGTTCATTCATTCATTAAGTAATTAAGGGATTAATCAGTTCATTGATTGAGTCGGTGCTTGACGTAAAAAAAAGAATTGCATTTTTCACATTTCGTCTCTTTTCATCTTCATATTTGCCTTTTCATTCATTCATTCATTCATTCATTCACTCTTTCTATCTATCTATTTTTCTTCCTTTCTTTCCTTCTTTGTTTTTACTCGCTTTTATTTTCTGTTGTTCTGTCTGTTTTGTACAGTTGTGAAAGCAATATACTTCGAGCTGTGCTGTTTGGAAACCCTTCGCTGGTCATGTTGTCTTACCTGTTGTTGTGCGTTGTCTGCTGCTGCTGCTGCTGTTGCTCTCTGTGTGTCTCTCTCCTTTCTCACACACCCATACCAACCAACTACAAAAACAAACACACACAATTCACACAAAAAAAAACACCAAAAACAAAAACAGGAGTGACATGTTGAACCTTCTGGGCTAAGATGTTTTCATGTACCGCACGCGCGCGTGTGTGTATGTGTGTGGTGTGTGTGTGTGTGTGTTTGTGTGTGTGTGTTGTGTGCGTGTGTGCTTGCGTTCGTGTGTGTGTGTGTGTGCTTGCGTGCGTGTGTGCGCGCGTGTGTGTGCGCGCGTGCGTGTGTGTGTGTGTGTGTGTGTGTGTGTACGTTTGTGTGTGTGCATGTGTATGTGCGTGTGTGTGTGTTGCAGGTGATCGTGGGTGTGCACGACAGCCGCAGCATCTACCTGCTGAAGAAACGGGTGCCTGTGGACAGCACGGAGAAACGCATGCTGAACGTCAAGCAGTATGCTGACATGGTCAGTCTCCTAACTCCCAGTCGAGTCGAGTCGCTTCTTTCGCTTTTCCTCCCCATCAAGTCAGAATAGTTATATTACTATTATTTCTGTAACAATTATTAAAGGTGTGTGTGTGTGTGTGTGTGTGTGTGAGGGAGGTAGGGGTGTGAGTGAGTGAGTGTGTGTTTGTGTGTGTGTGTGTGTGTGTGTGTGTGTGTGTGTGTGTGCCGTCTCTCTGTCTGTCGGTCTGACTGTTCGTAATAAACCTCATAACGTTGTCATTTCTTCGGCAAACAGCATGAAATTTTGAAACGCATGCTGAACGTCATCCAGTATATTCCTCCACCCACGTTTTAGTTTTCGTTTTTTAATTTTTGTCCTGTTTTGTTTTGTTTACTGTATGTAAACGATGCGAGCTGTTGTCATACTCTTCTCTGTGTGTGTGAGGGGGTGTGGGGGGTGGCGGTGGTGGTGGATATAATCGACTGTGATACTGGTGACGATGGTGATGGTGATGATTATACTGATGACTATGGTCATGATGATACGGATACTTATATAGCGTCTATCGTTGCTCAGGGACCAAGATCTAAGCACTTTACAAACACGGAGTCATTTGCACAACAGGCTGCCTGCCTGGTTATAGCCGACTGACAGCTGCCACTGGGCGCTCATCATTCGTTTCCTGGTCATTCAATCAGGTTTCAGTAACGCGCACACACACACTCACACAGACTTGTGACATTTTACGTGTATGACCGTTTTTTTGGGTTGGTTTTTTTTTTGTTTGTAATATTTTCCCCGCTATATAGACAGCCGTACACCGTTTTCGGGGGTGTGCATGCTGGGTATGTTCTTGTTTCCATAACCCACCGAACGCTGACATAGATTTCCGACTCTTTAATGTTATAATACTGAAAACGGTGGTAATGGTGATGATTACTACAGATGATTATGACGATGATGATGTTGATGACGAAAGCGATGATAATGCTGACGACGATATCAATCGTTATACTGATAACGATGTAAATGTCGATGTCAATAAAGACGACGATCAGCTCTGATGATGATAATACTGATAGCGACGACAGTCAGGATAATATCAGAGGCGATGGTAAATGATGATAATAATGTTGATGACGACGACAACGATAACAACGCTTCCATCTACCTCTCCTCCCCTCTTCCTCACCCCCACCCCCTGTCCCTCTCTCCCTTTCCATTTCTGACACCCCTCACCCTTCCTCCCTGACAGCTGTCAGTCGGGCTCTACACAGGTAGGTAGGCAGCCTGTTGTGCAAATGACTCCTTGTTTGTAAAGCGCTTAGAGATTGGTCTCTGACAGGCGCCATGTCAGTATCCACATCATCATCACCATCATCATCATCATCATCATTACGTAGACATTATTTTGGTCAAAGGGCTTTTCAGTACCAAGCTCCTTTTTGTTTGGAATTCTTTTCCTCTGGATCTCCGGCACTCACAAAGTCTGTCCTCGTTTAACTCACTCAGTACGGCCAGTCCTCTCTTCTCCTCTACACAGACCCCTCGGATGTCCATTGGGTGTCTGAATGACCCAACCTTTAGCTTCCGTCGTCAGAATTGTGATATTCTTTGTCAACATTCACCTCTTCAGTATAAGAGCCTTCCGCTTGCAATATTTGGATGATGGTAATTGGGGTGAAACGCTGTTAACGTCGTCTCTTTCGCCGTTCGTATGGAGAGAGTTAAAAGTAAACTGCAATCCCACCTGTTCAAAATGGCCTTTGGATGTTATAAAGCATGGTTCTTTGTCTCCTCCCACCCTCTGCACTACTCTTTTATCCCTTTCTGTTGGAGTAGTCCTGTGGTGTGGGTCGGCGTTTGCTGTGTCAGGGTGTGTGTGTGTGTGCACGGTGTGTGTGTGGTGGGGATAGTGCCTTTTTTCTGCGATTGTTTATATCTGCAATTTGTAGTATTGTTTTGGTGGATACAAATTTTTTTAACACTTGTATGTCCTTATGTGCTCTTATTTTGTTTGATGCACTATTGTACAGTTATATACTGTGTCATGTGAGGCGCTTAGAGCCCATCTACGGGGAGTCTATAAGTAAAGTATATTATTATGATTATCAGTTCATTGTTATCATTATTATTATTATTATCAGTATCATTAGTAGTAGTTGTATGATTATTATGATTATGGTTATTATTGTTATTATTATTATTATTACTACTACTACTACTACTGCTACTAACAATAATAATAACTAATAATAATATTATCATTATCATCATCATTGATGTTACTATTATAGTTATTATTATTATTATCATCATCATTATTATTATTATTCTCGTTATTATTATTATCATCATCATCATCCTCACCCTCCCCCTACCACCGCAGGTGTTCTGCATCGCGGGCACGGACCCGACCAACTTCCTGGCCTGCATGTTCCCGGCCACAGCCACAGCCACGGGGGCCGGGGGGGCAGAGGTCGTGCGACAGCAGCAGCAGCAGCAGCGGCGGCCCAAGGACGCGTCCTCCTGCCTGTACGTGCGCGGCGACGACATGCCCAACTTCCCGGCGCGCGAGCTGTGCGAACGACTGATGCCCGTCACCTTCCTCCCCTACACGCCCGGAGTGTCCACCACCAAGCTCCGCAAGGAGATCTACAACTCCACGCAGAGCGACCCGCGCCTGGATCTGGATGCCAACTTCTTCTATTGAAACCCCCGGACTTTTAAAAAAACAGAAAAGAAAAAAGGTTGTTTCAAGGGTGGATGTATGTGGTGGGTTTGGGAAGGAGAGGGGTGAAGGTTTGGGTTGGGAAGAGAAAGGAGGGGAGAGAAGGATAAGGAGGAGAAAGAAGAGGCCCGACCTGGACTTGGACCCCAATTTCTTGTCTTGAAACCCCCAACGTCTTTGTTTTAGTGTGTGTGTGTGGGGAGGATTGTGGGGAGATGGAAATGTGGGGAGATGGAGATGGAACTATAAGAAGTGGTGGTGGGAGAGGGGGAGGAAAGGGAATGGGGGAGAAGACACTGACCGTCTTTAGAGGTAGTGAGTGGTGGAAAGGAGAATGACCACCTTTGGGGAGGAAAGGGGGGCTGGTTAGAGGAGAGGCAGGTAATTACGATGACTAATTTTAATGTGGTATGGATGACAATGACGATGACTATTTCTAATGTGGTATGGCGGACAATGAGAATGACCAATTTTGATGTGAGTATGGAGGACAATGACGATGACCAATTTTAATGTGGTATGGGGCACAATGACAATGAGCAATTCTAATGTGGGTATAGATGACTATGACGGTGACCAATTTTAATGTGGGTATGGGGGACAATGATCATGACCAATTTTAATGTGTTGGACAACAATGACAATGGCCATTTTACTTTGGGTATGAGGGTTGTTGGAAGGGAGGAGAGATGACAATGACCGATTTTAATGTCGGCATGGAGGATATTGACACTGACCGATTTTATTTTGGGGTATGGGGGTAGGAAGGGTGGAGAGGAGGACAATGCAAATGGGAGTGGCTGGTGTGTGTGTGTGTGTATTAGGGAGGGGGATAGGGTTCGGTGTGGTGATAGCTCATGGGAGGTTGGGATGGGGGAGGGGGAGCGAGAGCGACAATTCAGTGACAAACTTTAGATGACGGGGGACATGGGGGGCGGGGGTGGGGGCGGCGTGAGGGGATGGAGGAAAGGCGGAAGGAAGGAGATGAAGACAATGCCCCCCCTTGTTGACAATTAACTCCTTGACTACTGCTGACAAGTATGCTGGACAGTGAAGGGTTGTCACCTCACTAAGTAAGTCGGAGCTTTACACGTCGGGATGTTAGTTATCTTTCCTTATCAGGGATTCCACCTCTTCGGGTTGCACTGTTTTTTGTGGGGGGGTTTTGTGTGCTTTTTTTCATATTTTTAGTTCCGTATCGATCAGCCAGTCCAGAAGCACCATTTTTTCTCACGATGGCGCTGTATGAATCTGTGGACAAGAGTATTTTCTAGATGACAGATTTTTTTCCCCCTCTGACAGTTACTGTGTTCTTCTGGAGCCCCAAGTGGATCGGAGTATCCTTCCGTTTACATTGACAATTTCTGTGAGCAACAAAGCGTAATCTGGTGAAGAGAGAAAAAAAGATCAATTAAACAATACATGACGTGTGAACATTTAGGGCTGGCGGAAGGAAAAAAAATTAAATAGATTAGAAATAGACGGACATCCAGGCAGACAGACCGGCCGATAGATACACAAAGGCACAGAGAACATTTAAAATGAAACAAAAGAGCTGTCAGATTAAGAAACTTTACATCATAATGTACAGTCTTTTAATTTGATCCATTGAAAATAGTTCACTTACAGGTAGAGGGCTGGTTTGAAACCAGTCAACGAAATTCAGTTTCAGTTTCATGATTCAATGGATTACATAATTTCACTGCAGCGATTAAGACGTCATTCGCATCCTCGTCCTATCGACGCATTATTGAGCGTTTATGGGTTTTGACGACAACGCCGATTTGAGACTGGCGTGGATTGTGTGTGTGTGTGTGTGTGTGTGAGTGCGTGTATGTGTGTGTATATATGTGCATGTGTGTATGTGTGCGTGTGTTTACCCATGTATTGGTTGGGTATAAATATATATGTATATATATATACATTGGTGATGGGTTGATATTGTGTTTGAATACACATACTGTGGAGCGAGATATATATATATATTTCAAAAATGATTGTTTGATTCTGTATTTTGTACATTATAAATTTACATCTATTTACGCTCTGCATTGTGCGGGTGTCACAGAAAATAAAACTTGAAAATAATGAAATGCGCTTCATCACTCACTGTGTCTTGACTGAGCTGCCGTCTGTACCAGTGTTCGTCCGTTTATCTGCTGGTATTTGTCTGCCTGTCTCTCTGTCCCTGTCTTTTATCATCTCTCTCCCCCTCCACCCCCATCCCCTCTCTGTCAATCTGTCTCTCACTCGCTTACCACTCTCGCACACTCTCTCTCTCTCGGTCTCTTTCTGTCTCTGTTTCTCTCTTCCTCTGTTCCTCCCTCCCCTGTCTCTGTCTCTGTCTTTCTATCTGTATACACTTGCTTGCTTTCTTTTTCAACTGGAAGTTTATAGCTCGACGAATGCGTTGCAATAATATGACAGACCCAAATACGCACGCACGCATGGACGCCCGCAAACACACACACTTACACATACACACACACACACAAAGTTGCACTGAAAATAATTCTCAAACTCTGTTTCTCTTAATTCACATGAGTAATTCTAGACCATTCTAGATCTTTTAAAAAATGTACGTTTTATGTGACACACATAGTCAAAAGACTGATGTTACATCAACAACAACAGACAGATTAGGCAGAGTTAACAGAGAAATAAATCTAGAAAATGCATCTCAAACTATTAAAAAAAAAAAAAAAAGGGGGGGGGGGGGGTAACGAGCCGCGATTTATTTCAGAGTTAGGACGAAAATCTGCCGGGGAGGCAGAAATGAATTGGGAGTTCACCCTAGCGGCAAATTGCACCTGCACCAAGCAGGTAAGGTAACCATCATTGACCATCCCGTTATTTTATTTTATTTTTTCACCCTCGGTTATTACTGGTTGTTCGTCTCCCCGCTCCGCAAACCAAGTCCAGGGAAGAGAGGGAAGGGGGGGAAAAAAAGAATAAATAAATAAATACATGTCTATGTATAGCATGGTGGGTCAGTTATTGATGAGGCACATGACAAATCCTGTCTGGTTGCTAGGCAACAGAGCTTTGGCCAGCCTCGGGTATCGGAGGGAAAAATGAGTGGCACACACACACACACACACACACACACAAACACTCTTGGATTCTCCGCTTTGAGAATGCCCCTACCTAAAAAAAACAAACAAACAAACAAAAAACCCAAAAAACAACAACAAACAAACCGAGAATAAATAGATACATTGATAATAATAATAATAATGATAATTGACTGCTGTACTGATGGTGTGGTGGTGATGGTGTTAATGACAATGGACGCACAGAAAACAAGAACCAAAAAAAACTGAAACAAGAACACACACATATACTCACACAGGCACGCACCCCCACACTCGGGGAGATGAAAACCTAGCTGGATTTATTCTGACCATGTCTATAGGAATGCATGTGGCTATGTGTTGCACAGCATTAGCACAGTACGAAGAACAAAAGCACCCTCCCCCCACCCCCCGCCCGACCCCGCCCGGCCCCCCTTCCCGCACCCCCCCGCCCCCTCCCCAATCCATTATTTAATATGCTGGCTATATAGTGTTCAGCACTGCCGTGTGTGTGTGTGTGTGTGTGTGTGTGTGTGTGTGTGTGTGTGTGATTTTTCTTGTTTTCTCTGTGTGTGTGCGTGTGTGTGTGTGTGTTTTGTGTGTGTGTCTGTGTGTGTGTGTGTGTGTGCACAATCGCACGTGATAATATAATAATTATTATAATTTTCATTACTTTGTTATTGTCAGTGGAATATTCCAGTTATTCTTCTCATCCGTCGTTATTAATGATAATAATATCATCTATTAAGAAAAATATTTCATGTTTTGTGTCGTTAAATGGGCAGAATTGTAAAAACGGCCTTTATTGTGCCTAATACTTTACCCATTAAGATCCATTCATTCATTCATTCGTTCATTCATTCATCCATTCTTCTTCTTCTTCATCTTCTTCCTAGTTTTAGTGGTAGTAGTAGAAACAGTAGTAGTAGAAGCATTATTATCATCATTATTAACCCACATTTGTCATGAACCATACCAAAATACAGTCAGTCATACGCATATTTAACAGGATTTCGTGCGCTTTCAAAGATGCATGAAATCTGTCGTCCACATTAGTTTTAACTAATCATTGACACATCGCGTGTGAGTGTTAACATAGGAAGGGTATCCACCTCTTTCTCCGTGAACAAAAGCATCAGGTGTCTCATTACCAACATGTGGAGAGATGGCCTAGCGGTAACGCGTCCTCCTGGGAAACGAGAGAATCTGAACGCGCTGGTTCCAATCACGGCTCAGCCGCCGATATTTTCTCCCCCTCCACTAGACCTTGAGTGGTGGTCTGGACGCTAGTCATTCGGATGAGACGATAAACCGAGGTCCCGTGTGCAGCATGCACTTAGCGCACGTAAAAGAACCCACGGCAACAAAAGAGTTGTCTCTGGCAAAATTTTGTAGAAAAATCCACTTCGATAAGGAAAACAAATAAAACTGCACGCAGGAAAAAATACCAAAAAAAAGGGAGAGCAGCCCGAATTTCACAAAGAGAAATCTGTTGTGATAAAAAGAAATACAAAATACAAAATGTTACAACCTTTATTAACATGAAAATGTTACCTCCACTTTTTTTTCCCTGTGAACTAGGGCATCAGGTGTCTCATTACAAACATTTGACAAGCTTTTAGTATCAAATGGTTCTCGTCACAGTGTGTTCTAAATTAACTCCCCAAACTTCGGAACCGTCAGTCATCAATGGGTGAATATGGCAAGTAGAGAGAAGAAAAAAAAAAAACAAACAAAAAAAAACAACAAAAAAACAACCAAAAACAAAAAACCAAACAAAAAACAAATACAAAAAAACAAAAAACAAAAAAAAAAAACCCATCTTTTGAGTGCTTCACACCGAGTGACCACAATATTATTCTTTGAAAATACTTATGCTCATCATTCATTTTTACATCAGCTACATCGTCAGCTGCATGAGAAAAAGAGAGGGAAGAAGAAGAAGACGAAGAAGAAGAAGAAGGAGAAGGAGAAGAAGAAGAAGAAGAATCTCGTTGACACCTTTTGTGCGGCGCCGAAGTGACTCATCACAGAGTATAGACAGAAGAAGAAAAAGAAGAAGAAGAAATAAAAACGATGATGCTTGGACTGTTTAACGATTTCTTTTTTTAAACCAGCGTTGCTAAAGAACCATTTTCTCTCTGGCTGTGTTATTTTCCCACCATTACGAAACACGACAGACAGTTCGCAATTTCTCTGAAATAACTGGTCAGATTCATTCGGCTGAAGTGAGTGAAGCCTTGCTCAGAATTTCTGTCGCTGCACACCGATCACTGAAACAGAAGGAAGCAGACCATCATTAGCAAACAGCACTGACTAAAATTCCCACCACGTCCGGCATTAGTTTTCCATTACGCTTTGCATTACCTTTGATAAACAGAGAAAATGGTAAACTCGGAGACAGAGTGAACGGTGGCCCACGGTAACCGAGTTCAAGTCCATTAGTACAGAAGCGTCGATACACGAATGTTCCGTTGCCATGGGAATCCAAAGTGTCAGCACAAACACATACACACCGACTTTTTGTTTCCGATGGTTAAGGCCTGCCATGTTACTTGGATGTGGGTTTACCATTCGTTTTCGGGTCATGTGTTTGTTTGCACACAACTTGAGTCTAGGTAATAGACCAGTATTTCACTTGGCTGTGTGTGTGTGTGTGTGTGGGGGGGGGGGGGGGGGGGTAAACTTTAACATAATCATTTTCTCTGGCAATACCTTAATCGTTGTTGATCGAGACGATAGTTGGCTTAAAACTAGGAAAAATAATTTCTTTCCACACATTCTCATTCTAATGAAATCGTACTTCTGGGCTAGACTAAAAATTGTAAAGAAGCCAATTGTCTGTACATTCAGGTTACTGTCACATTCTTTTTGAAATTTCTTGTTCACAAAACTTTGCTCTTTTATCTGACATACTGACTCATTTATCTAATATCAATCGGACAGCTCTAACAAAGAAGGAAGCTTCTGGAGGAATCCACAGCGACGCTTGATGAACCGGACAGCCCTAACAAAAAAGAGAGCTTTTAGAGGAATCCACAGCGGCGCTTGATGAACCGGACAGCTGTAACAAAGAAGGAAGCTTCTGGAGGAATCCACAGCGACGCTTGATGAACCGGACAGCTCTAACAAAGAAGGGAGCTTTTAGAGAAATCCACAGCGACGATTGATGAACCGGACCCCTGTAACAAAGAAGGGAGCTTCTGGAGGAATCCACAGCGACTCTTAAAGAACCGGACAGCTCTATCAAAGAAGGGAGCTTTTAGAGGAATCCACAACGACGCTTGATGAACAAGACCCCTTCAACAAAGAAGGAAGCTTCTGGAAGAATCCACAGCGACGCTTGATGAACCGGACAGCTCTAACAAAGAAGGGAGCTTTTAGAGGAATCCCCAGCGGCGCTTGATGAACCGGACAGCTCTAACAAAGAAGGGAACTTCTGGAGGAATCCACAGCGACGCTTGATGAACCGGACAGCTCTAACAAAGAAGGGAGCTTTTAGAGGAATCCACAGCGGCGCTTGATGAACCGGACAGCTCTAACAAAGAAGGGAGCTTCTGGAGGAATCCACAGCGACGCTGGATGAACAGGACAGCTCTAACAAAGAAGGGAGCTTCTGGTGGAAGGAATCCACAGCAACTCTTGATGAACTGGACAGCTTTAACAAAGAAGGGAGATTCTGGAGGAATCCACAGCGACGCTTGATGAACCGGACAGCTTTATCAAAGAAGGGAGCTTCTGGTGGAAGGAATCCACAGCAACTCTTGATGAACTGGACAGCTTTAACAAAGAAGGGAGATTCTGGAGGAATCCACAGCGACGCTTGATGAACCGGACAGCTCTAACAAAGACGGGAGCTTCTGGAGGAATCCACAGCGACGCTTGATGAACCGAACAGCTCTAACAAAGAAGGGAGCTTTTAGAGAAATCCACAGCAAGGCTTGATGAACCGGACCCCTGTAACAAAGAAGGGAGATTCTGGAGGAATCCACAGCGACGCTTGATGAACCGGACAGCTCTAACAAAGAAGGGAACTTCTGGAGGAATCCACAGCGACGCTTGATGAACCGGACCCCTGTAACAAAGAAAGGAGCTTCTGGAGGAAGGAATCCACAGCAACTCTTGATGAACCGGACAGCTTTAACAAAGAAGGGAGCTTCTGGTGGAAGGAATCCACAGCAACTCTTGATGAACTGGACAGCTTTAACAAAGAAGGGAGATTCTGGAGGAATCCACAGCGACGCTTGAT
The DNA here is from genome assembly GCF_041734735.1 of Babylonia areolata. Classification (NCBI taxonomy): domain Eukaryota; kingdom Metazoa; phylum Mollusca; class Gastropoda; order Neogastropoda; family Buccinidae; genus Babylonia; species Babylonia areolata. The sequence continues at coordinate 16,299,431 of NC_134884.1, forward strand.
GAACCGGACAGCTCTAACAAAGAAGGGAGCTTCTGGAGGAATCCACAGCGACGCTTGATGAACCGGACAGCTTTAACAAAGAAGGGAGCTTCTGGAGGAATCCACAGCGACGCTTGATGAACCGGACAGCTTTAACAAAGACGGGAGCTTCTGGAGGAATCCACAGCGACGCTTGATGAACCGGACCCCTTTAACAAAGAAGGGAGCTTCTGGAGGAATCCACAATGACGCTTGATGAACTGGACAGCTTTAACAAAGAAGGGAGCTTTTGGAGGTATCCACAGCGACGATTGATGAACCGGACAGCTCTAACAAAGAAGGGAGCTTCTGGAGGTATCCACAGCGACGCTGGATGAACCGGACAGCTCTAACAAAGAAGGGAGCTTCTGGTGAAAGGAATCCACAGCAACTCTTGATGAACTGGACAGCTTTAACAAAGAAGGGAGATTCTGGAGGAATCCACAGCGACACTTGATGAACCGGACAGCTTTATCAAAGAAGGGAGCTTCTGGTGGAAGGAATCCACAGCAACTCTTGATGAACTGGACAGCTTTAACAAAGAAGGGAGATTCTGGAGGAATCCACAGCGACGCTTGATGAACCGGACAGCTCTAACAAAGAAGGGAACTTCTGGAGGAATCCACAGCGACGCTTGATGAACTGGACAGCTTTAACAAAGACGGGAGCTTCTGGAGGAATCCACAGCGACGCTTGATGAACCGGACAGCTCTAACAAAGAAGGAAGCTTCTGGAGGAATCCACAGCGACGCTTGATGAACCGGACAGCTCTAACAAAGAAGGGAGCTTTTAGAGAAATCCACAGCAAGGCTTGATGAACTGGACAGCTTTAACAAAGAAGGGAGATTCTGGAGGAATCCACAGCGACGCTTGATGAACCGGACAGCTCTAACAAAGAAGGGAACTTCTGGAGGAATCCACAGCGACGCTTGATGAACCGGACCCCTTTAACAAAGAAGGGAGCTTCTGGAGGAATCCACAGCAACTTTTGATGAACCATACCCCTTTAACAAAGAAGGGAGCTTCTGGACAATTCCACAGCAACTCTTGATGAACCGGACAGCTTTAACAAAGACGGGAGCTTCTGGAGGAATCCACAGCAACTCTTGATGAACCATACCCCTTTAACAAAGAAGGGAGCTTCTGGACAATTCCACAGCGACGCTTGTTGAACCGGACAGCTTGGGTCTGGTTTGAATCATACACGATACAGGAAACAAAGCAGTGTCCTTGGCAATTAATGTCCCTGGCAAAATTGTGCAGGAAAATCCACTTTGTTTGTACAAGAAATACACTTGCAAGCAGAAGGAAAAGAAAGAAGAAATAAATGGGTGTCGTTGACACTGTGGCCATGAGCTCTCACGTACCATGAAGGACAGCTCGAATTTCACCCTGAGAAACAAGTTGTGGCAATACAATACAATACAATACAATACAATACAATGCGATACGATACGATACGATACGATACGATACGATACGATAAGATACTATACAATGCAATACAATGAAATACAACACGATGCAATACGATAGATTCGATAAGATAAGATACGATACGATACGATACGATACGATACAATACAATGCGATACGATATGTTACGATACGATAAGATACAACACAATACAATACAATACTAAACCCAAGATACCAGATTTCTTTTTAATCTCCAAAAGGTCAGTGCCATCTCTGGGCAGTGTCTGATTCCTAAATAAAGGTAAAGGGTATTGTGGAGTTATATATACTTTTGACACATCTATTGCGTCCATGACGAACTGGACATTGTATGATATTGATTTCCGACTGCCTTGTTATCTTAAAACGCTTTGAAATGTTATGATGATGATGATAATGATGATGATGATGATGATAATGATAACGATTGTTAATGATGATGATAATAGTAATTGTTATCATTTTCATCATCATTATTAGTAGTAGTTTCATTTTCATTCTTTTGGTTGTTGTTTCGTCCGTTCCAGTTTCTTGCAACAGATTGTTGTTTCCAATCTGTTTTTGATGCCTCCCCCAAAATAGACACAGTCAGGTTGTAAAGCACGGGCCCAAGATATCCTTGAGAAAGTTTAGCACCTGCTCTTTAACAAGCATGTTTGCCAAACACCGGGACACACGCTGATGGGAGCTGACCAAGGAAAGGGCAGATGGAAAAGCTGGGGCCATTGTTGCCTTATCTCGCGATCCAGAAGTGGCGGTGTTTGAGCTGGGATAATAACGGCCCCACGTTTCATTGCTGCCTGTTATGGTGCAGTTACTGTACCCACCCGTTACAAATTGTCAACTGCCTGTTACAGAATGTCGCTCTGTTACAGTATGTGGAGTGATGGTCTAGAGGTAACGCGTCCGCCTAGGAAGCGAGAGAATCTGAGCGCGCTGGTTCGAATCACGGCTCAGCCGGCGATATTTTATTCCCCTCCACTAGACCTTGAGTGGTGGTCTGGACGCTAGTCATTCGGATGAGACGATAAACCGAGGTCCCGTGTGCAGCATGCACTTAGCGCACGTAAAAGAACCCACGGCAACAAAAGGGTTGTCCCTGGCAAAATTTTGTAGAAAAATCCACTTCGATAAGGAAAACAAATAAAACTGCACGCAAGAAAAAAATACAAAAAAAATGGGTGGCGCTGTAGTGTAGCAACGCGCTCTCCCTGGGGAGAGCAGCCCGAATTTCACAAAGAGAAATCTGTTGTGATAAAAAGAAATACAAAATACAAAATGTTACAACCTTTATTAACATGAAAATGTTACCTCCACTTCCCCCCCCCCCCCCCCCCCGTGAACTGGGGCATCAGGTGTCTCATTACAAACATTTGACAAGCTTTTAGTATCAAATGGTTCTCGTCACGGTGTGCTCTAAATTAACTCCCCAAACTTCGGAACCGTCAGTCATCAATGGGTGAATATGGCAAGCAGAGAGAAGCAAACAAAAATACTTTTGAGTGCTTCTCACCGAGTGACCACAATACTATTCTTTGAAAATACTTATGGAAACCCACGGCAACAAAAGGGTTGTTCCTGGCAAAATTGTGTAGAAAAATCCACTCCGATAGGAAAAACAAATAAAACTGCACGCAGGAAAAAAAGAAAAAAAAGAAAAAAAAAAGGATGGCACTGTTGTGTAGCGACGCGCTCTTCCTGGGGAGAGCAGCCCGAATTTCACACAGAGAAATCCGTTGTGACAAAAAGAGAAATACAACACAAGACAATATGTTGTCCCGTTACAGAATGTCGCTCTATTACAGAATGTCACCCCGTCACAGACTGCCAATCCGTTAAAAAATGTCACTCAGTGTCACCTTGTTACAGAATGTTACTCCGTTACGGAACGTCCTCCCCCCCCTCTCCTCCTCCTCCCCCCTCCCTCCCGTTACAGAATGCCAATCCATTAAAGCATGCCACTCCGTGTCACCTTGTTTCAGAATGTCGCCCCCTTTACAGAATGTCAACCCGTCACAGACTGCCAATCCGTTAAAGCATGTCACTTAATGTCACCTCGTTACAGAATGTCACCCCCTTCACAGAATGTCACCTCACCCCCTTCACAGAATGTCACCCCTTCACAGACTGCCAATCCATTAATGCATGTCATTTGATGTCACCTCGTTACAGAATGTCACCCCCTTCACAGACTGCCAATCCATTAATGCATGTCACTTGATGTCACCTCGTTACAGAATGTCACCCCGTCACAGACTGCCAATCCGTTAAAGCATGTCACTTAATGTCACCTCGTTTCAGAATGTCATCCCATTACGGAATGTCACCCCGTTACAGAATGTCAACACGTAATAGAATGTCACCCCGTAACAGAATGTCACCCAGTTACGAAATGTTACCCGGTAAGAGATTGTCACCCAGTTGCAGAGTGTCACCCGGTGTCACAACTCATGACCAACACTGGTAGAGTTCTGTTTTCTGTGTGGCCCTTCGCCAGTTACTCTCTTCACTTGACTGTGTGTCTGCGTCATATCTGACTCTTCGACTGAAGACGATGACAGTGGTGATAATTTGTTCTGTCTGTGCAAAATGTCACCCAGGATGGCATTCGGTACCGGGGGAGACATTTTCTACCGGGGAGACATTCTGTACCACGATGACATTCTGTGCAAAGGGAGACATTCTCTACTACCAGGGAGATATTTTTCTGTACCGGGGAGACATTCTGTACCGGGGTGTCATTAATTTTTGTCCCGGAACACTGCCCGAAAGGAGAAACGTCGAGCTCTGAGCGGTGACGCGGATTATAAAGATAGTCGGTTTGTGGAGTGTTAGAACGTGACTGTAGTTCTGGGTTATGCGTGACTCCATCTGGTTTTCACGTGGTTAGAGACGCCTTGCTTGAGAGCACACACACACACACACACACACACACACTGAACGACAATCAGTTATAACCAAAACATCCCCTTCGACTTTTTTTACCTGCTTGTCTGAATTCTGTTGAGATTTGCCAGCACGCGAGTTCATATTATAGCAGTGTTCTTTCTATTGACATGTTTATCCAGATTGTACCCCTCCGACCCCCCAACCCCCACCTCCGACCCCCCGTACCCCGCGACCCCAGACCGCATCAGACCCTGGCCCCCAACACCGCCCCTTCCCATGTGTTTGTATAATGGCCTGAGGCCGATATACAATAAACCATTTGTCTTCTCTCTCTCTCACTCTCTCTCTCTCTATACACACACACACACACACACACACACACACACATATATATATATATATATATATATATATATATATATATATATATCACACACACACACACACACACACACATATATATATATATATATATATATATATGTGTGTGTGTGTGTGTGTGTGTGTGTGTGTGTGTGTGTGTGTGTGTGTGTGTGTGTGTGTGTGAGTAAGTCATGTCCAACTATGACCATTAGAACAGCACAGAGGAGGCAACTGCTCTGCCGACTATTTGGGCTAGAATTTGATTATAGTGGAGAGTGTCTTGCCCAAGTAACATTCCCACTCTCTCAGCCAAGAGGGCTTTAGGACGGTCGGCGTTGAGATGGTTCCCAAAGACCAACTATTGCCCCCAAGGGTGCAGCACTAAGAGCCAGTGCAATCTTGCCTCCTAGTTTGAGAGTCATAGTAGTTCACAAAAGACCAAGCTGTAAATGATTTTCCATTGCAATGGAGAAACTATTGATGATACACCTCTCACTTTGCTGTTGGCTCAACTGTAAACTTATGTCAACCTGTGATATAAGCTTCAGAGTGTTGCCTCTCTCTCTCTCTCTCTCTCTCTCTCTCTCTCTCTCTCTATATATATATATATATATATGTGTGTGTGTGTGTGTGTGTTGTGTGTGTGTGTGTGTGTGTGTGTGTGTGTGCATGTGCGTATGTACATATATATATATGTATGTATGCATGTATATATATATATATATATATATATATATATATATATATATATATATATATATATATAGAATAGAACACAATTCTATTTGTGTATTCATGTATCAGGCAAAAACGCGTATGTATGAGACCTGGTTGTATGAGCAGGGAGACGAATCATATATAGCGCAGCTTACGCCGCAAGGGTACAAACTGAAATCATTCCCCAGACAAGTTAGGAAGGGAGGCAGTATTGCAACCATTATGAGAAGCCATATTCAGGATATCTGTACATTCAAACCTCTCGATTATACATCATTTGAGGGTGTAGCATTAAGGGTTGAGTGCAATAGTTCTGTGTGCCATATTAGTTACGTTTATAGACCCCCATCAAGTCGACACAATAAATGTAACACCCAGACGTTTATTACTGAGTTTTCTAATCTCCTGGATAAATACAACCTAGAAGCAGGAGACTTAGTTTTAACTGGCGATTTTAACCTTCATTATGAACAGACCAGCAGGTCAGATATACTACGGTTGTTTACTCTACTTCACGACCAAGGGTTAAAACAGCTAATATGTGAACCAACCCACAAACATGGTCACACTCTCGACTGGCTTGTGGTTCGAGAGAACATTCACACCCCACAGTTTAAGGTCATGGACTTGGCTATTGCTCATCACAGAGCAATTCTTTATGACATCCCTTTTAGGAGACTGAAGCGACCAAAACGTTTTGTTACATCACGTCACTGACCGTCAGAAACAAGGCGAGTGGAGAGAGGGGCATGCTTGTCCAGTATCTGACGGAGGCCAGTGTTGTATGTTGTCAGAGGAGATGGGCTTGAGTCAATACCATCCATGAAGGATTTGATGTCAGCCTGGAATACCTCAAGGTTAATCATCTTTGTGTTCCGTGATGGCATCTTTTCTATCTGGTTATTTTTTAATGGGCGTGTGTGTGTGTGTGTGTGTGTGTGTGTGTGTGTGTGTGTGTGTGTGTGTGTGTGTGTGTGTGTGTGTGTGTGTGTATGCGTGTGTGCGTGCATGCGTGCGTGCATGTATTTGTGAGGGTACAGTGCTCTGGTACGCGTGTGTAAGTGTGTAGGCGTGTTAGTATGTCCGAACAGAATTCTTTGTTTGAAAATGAGAAATATCTGAATGCTTATGCAATTTTGTTTTTAGTGCAGTTGATATTTAATGTCAGCGCGCGCGCGCGCGCGCGCTGTGTGTATGTGTGTGTGTGTGTGTGTGTGTGTGTGTGTGTGTGTGTGTGTGTGTGTGTGTG
>NC_134884.1:16328624-16331124 GCF_041734735.1 Babylonia areolata
TTGTTGAGATAATAAAGTATTCTGTATTCTGTACCCAGCATGCACACCCCCGAAAACGGAGTATGGCTGCCTACATGGCGGGGTAAAAGCGGTCATACCCGTAAAAGCCCACTCGTGTCCATACGAGTGAAATTGGGAATTGCAGCCCACGAACGCAGAAGAAGAAGAAGAAGAGTTGATATTTAATATGAAAGTAATGGGAATTTTGAAGAATTGAATATTTTGTCTTCAACAGCTCAGCAGAATTATATTTTCTGCAGTGTTTAGTCCAGCTTTGGTGTTGACAAAGTAGTGTATCTTCAGAAAAAAACAAAAAAAAAAAAAAAAACAGAATTAAAATATTTGGTTATAGTTTAATTTCGACACACATTGTTTGATATGTTATATCTAACGCGGACTGTTGTGATGAAGACAGCGGATGTTTGAAACTTTGATCTATCTATCTACCTATCTATCTATCTATCTATCTATCTATATTTCAGGAGGAAGGTGGCAGAATGGTTAAGACGCTCAGCTGCCAATACAGAGAGTCCGCGAGGGTGTGGGTTCGAATCCCGCTCTCGCCCTTTCTCCTACGTTTGACTGGAAAATCAAACCGAGCGTCTAGTCTTTCGGATGAGACGATAAACCGAGGTCCCGTGTGCAGCACGCACTTGGCGCACTGAAAAAGAACCCATGGCAACGAGAGTGTTGTCCTCTGGCGAAATTACGTAAAATGAAATCCACTTTCATAGGTACACAAATATGTAAGCGTTGGGTTATGCTGCTGGTCAGGCATCTGCTCAACAGATGTGGTGTAGCGTTTATGGATTTGTCCGAACGCAGTGACGCCTCCTTGAGAAAGTGAAAGTGAAAGTGAAACTGAAACTATCTATATCTATGGAACTATTCCGTTGACAGCACACAACGTTTGGCTTGACAGACACTCCTTTCAGATGGTGAAGAAAAACATGTATTTGGATTGATATAGCTCTAATATATGTTAAATTGAAAAAAAATTCATTTCTCCTCTCTCTCTCTCTCTCTCTCTCTCTCTCTCTCTCTCTCTCAAAGTATCAAAGTCTCTCTCTCTCTCTCTCTCTGTGTCTCTGTCTCTCTCTGTCTCTCTGCCTCTGTCTCCCTCTCTCTCTCCTCCCCCTCCACCCCCCACCCCCACCCCCGCCCCCCTCCCCCAATCACCACCTCTCTATCCTTCGTTTCGATTTCGTTCTTGTTGGGTTTTTTTCTTGTTATTTTTAAACACAGCAGGAATCACACGTGAGCCACGAATGCTTTGCTTCCTGTTTGATTTAATGATGATACCCCGTCTGGAGGAACAATGAATGGAATTAAAGAAAAACATGTAAACATTCATCGGGATTGCATCCATGCATTCTTAATTCACTTCTTCCTAACACCAAACTCTGTTTCTCTGTCTGTCTGTCTGTCTATCTTCACTTTCCTTTCCATTGCTGTCTCTGGCTTCATTTCTCCGAGTCTCTCTCTGTGTGTGTGTGTGTGTGTGTGTGTGTGTGTGTATCTCTGTGTGTGTGTGTGTGTGTGTATCTGTGTGTGTGTGTGTGTGTGTGTGTGTATCTGTGTGTGTGTGTGTGTTTGTGTGTATCTCTGTGTGTATGTGTGTGTGTGTGTGTGTGTATCCGAGTCTCTGTGTGTGTGTGTGTGTGTGTGTGTGTGTGTGTGTGTATCTGTGTGTGTGTGTGTGTGTGTATCTGTGTGTGTGTGTGTGTGTGTGTGTGTGTGTGTATCTCTGTGTGTATCTGTGTGTGTGTGTGTGTGTGTATCTGTGTGTGTGTGTGTGTGTGTGTGTGTGTGTGTGTATCTCTGTGTGTGTGTGTGTGTGTGTGTGTGTGTGTGTGTGTGTGTGTGTGTGCTTCTTTCTCTCCATCTCTGTCTGTCTTTCTCTGTCTTTTTTTTGTTTTTTTGTTTTTTTGTCTCTCTGCCTATCACTGCTTCTCTCTGGTCATTTTCTCCCCTTCTCTCTCTGTTTCTCTGTTTTTTTCTGTCTCTGTCTCCCTTTTTCTCTCCATCTCTGTTCATCTCTCTCTGTCTGTCTCTGTTTCTGATTTTGCTTGTTTCACTCTCTCGCTCTCTCTCTCTCTCTCTTCCTCTTTCTCTCACTTTTTAAAAATCTCTCTCTCTCTCTCTCTCTCTCTCTCTCTCCCTCTCCCTCTTTCTCTCACTTTTTAAAAATCTCTCTCTGTGTGTGTGTGTGTGTGTGTGTGTGTGTGTGTGTGTATACATACTTGTATGTTTGTCTCTCCGTCTCTCTTTGTTGCGGTGTCTCTTTCTATACATCTCTTCCATTCCCTCTCTCCCCCTTCCCTCTCTCTCTTTCTATACATCTCACTCCCTCTCTACCCCCTCTCTACCCCTCTCTCTCTTTCTATACATCTCTTCCATTCCCTCTCTCCCCCCCTCCCTCTCTCTCTTTCTATACATCTCCCTCCTTCCCTCTCTCCCTCTCCCTCCCCCATCTCCCCCTCTCTCTTTCTATACATCT
>NC_134884.1:16333624-16346124 GCF_041734735.1 Babylonia areolata
CACAAACACACACGCGCGCGCGCGAGCGCGCGCGCACGGACGCACGCACACACGAACTGACAACTGACAACTTTTTCAACAATGAATGAATGTGTTACTGACCGTACACCAAGATATATATATATATATATATATATATATATATATATAGAGAGAGAGAGAGAGAGAGAGAGAGAGAGAGAGAGAGATAGAGAGAGAGGGAGAGTTTTTCAATAGCAAATAACCAAATGATTGACAGCAGGGGATGAGAAAGTAACAAACAAGTGCGTATCAAAACTGACAACCTTTTCAACATGAATGAATATATCATTGACCGCACACCCATATATATATATATATACAGTGGAGTGATGGCCTAGAGGTAACGCGTCCGCCTACGAAGCGAGAGAGTCTGAGCGCGCTGGTTCGAATCACGGCTCAGCCGCCGATATTTTCTTCCCCTCCACTAGACCTTGAGTGGTGGTCTGGACACTAGTCATTCGAATGAGACGATAAACCGAGGTCCCGTGTGCAGCATGCACTTATCGCACGTAAAAGAACCCACGCTAACAAAAGGGTTGTTCCTGGCAAAATTCTGTCAAAAAATCCACTTCGTTAGGAAAAACAAATAAAACTGCACGCAGGAAAAAATACCAAAGAAATGGGTGGCGCTGTAGTGTAGCGACGCGCTCTCCCTGGGGAGAGCAGCCAGAATTTCACACAGAGAAATCTGTAGTGATAAAAAGAAATACAATTACAAATACACACACACACACACACACACACACACACACACACACACACACACACACACACACACACACACACATATATATATATATATAGAGAGAGAGAGAGAGAGAGAGAGAGAGAGACTTTGAGAGAGAGAGAGAGAGAGAGAGAGAGAAGGGTGGGACAGAAAAAGCACTTAAGGTTCAGTTGTTAAAGGAAACAGGCATGCATAATTACGTGGTCCCAGATCAGCAAACGGCAGCGATATAAACACGTTCCGTCCACGCTCCAAGTTCAGAAACAAACGGCACTTTGTCACAAATCACCCAGCTGCAACAGCAACTCGCAGTTCATTGGGAGGAGAACTGTCATCAGCGCACTGAATGTAACAATGGCGTGACGGTGTAAAATTTAGTGTGGGGGGTGAGAACGTTGTTTTGAGTGCATGATGGTACTAGTGTTTGTAGCGTGGAAGTGAGAAGCTTGTTTTGTGTGCGTGATGGTAGTGTTTGTAGCGTGGAAGTGACAGCGGTGTTTTGTGTGTGTGATGGTAGTGTTTGTAGCGTGGAAGTGACAGCGGTGTTTTGTGTGCGTGATGGTAGTGTTTGTAGCTTGGAAGTGACAGCAGTGTTTTGTGTGCGTGATGGTAGTGTTTGTAGCGTGGAAGTGACAAGTGAGTTTTATGTGCGTGATGGTAGTGTTTGTAGCGTGGAAGTGACAGAAGTGTTTTGTGTGCGTGATGGTAGTGTTTGTAGCGTGGAAGTGACAGCGGTGTTTTGTGTGTGTGATGGTAGTGTTTGTAGCGTGGAAGTGACAGAAGTGTTTTGTGTGCGTGATGGTAGTGTTTGTAGCGTGGAAGTGACAGGAGTGTTTTGTGTGCGTGATGGTAGTGTTTGTAGCGTGGAAGTGACAAGAGTGTTTTGTGTGCGTGATGGTAGTGTTTGTAGCGTGGAAGTGACAAGAGTGTTTTGTGTGCGTGATGGTAGTGTTTGTAGCGTGGAAGTGACAAGAGTGTTCTGTGTGCGTGATGATAGTGCTTGTAGCGTGGAAGTGACAGCAGTGTTTTATGTGCGTGATGGTAGTGTTTGTAGCGTGGAAGTGACAGCAGTGTTTTGTGTGCGTGATGGTAGTGTGTGTAGCTTGGAAGTGACAAGAGTGTTCTGTGTGCGTGATGATAGTGCTTGTAGCGTGGAAGTGACAGCAGTGTTTTATGTGCGTGATGGTAGTGTTTGTAGCGTGGAAGTGACAGCAGTCTTTTCTATGCGTTGATGTGGTATAGTGTTTGTAGAACTGACGAAGTATATTGAGCAGTGGCGAGGCAGATGCTCATCAAAATTTTACCTGTGCATTCCGTGACGAATCCGATTGCTTCCTTCACCCACACCCCCTACTCCCTTCACCCCCCCTCTCCTTGTAAGCAAAAAAACATGAATATTTAATCATGTGGTCCCAGATCAGCAATATAAAGCGACTGAGGTCTGTCCGCACTTAAACCAGAGAGAAGCAGTACTTTGTTGTGGATCACCCAACTGCATCAGCGAACAGAAGCTCGCAGAGACGATAACAGTCATTAGCGCCCTAAATGTAACAATAGCGTGACTGTAGTCATTTTAGTGCGCATGTTAGCACGCTAGTTTTGTGCGTGATGATGGTAACTGTGGCGTGGAAGTGATGACAGCGAAGTGACGACATGTTTCTGTCTCGCAGGCAGTGTTTTTTTGGCGTGGAAGTGACGATACAGTTATTTTTTTTATTCAAATTCAGTTCAAAAGACTTTATTGTCTACAATCAAAATATTCTTTTTCTTCTTCAGGCTCTTTCAGATGTTTGTGAACATAACTAGGTGAAATAGAAATAGATTAATACCCTGTACACTTTTCCCTAATGACTATTATACATAGCAATCATCGAGTAAAAGGAAAACATCCAGGTAAGAAATACGAAACATTAATTTTTAAAACAAGATGGAATTTAAAAAAAAAAAAACTTACAAAATTCCTTGCTGACTATGCTGTACATGTCACACATCATGTAAAATGACAAAAAAGTTTAAAATGTTGCATTCCAAGATACAACTAAAAAATAAATAACTAAAATAACCCGTACATCCTTCTTTCTCTGACATTCACAATAATTATATTGACCTCTGTGTGTTGATGTTCTTGTTAGTGTCGTTGTTTTTGTTTGTTTTTCCAAGGACTAGACAAGTATACCTGTCGGTAGTTTTGGCCTGTGTCGGCCTCACACTGATTCTTTTCAATGTACTGAACGAACTCTATACTATGATGCGATTTGCAATGAATTTTGTTTCAATTGTTTTCTGCTGACGGAACGGTCAATACCAGAGGGATATACCGTCAGTTTAACTCTCTCCATTCGAACGGCGAAAGAGACGACGTTAACAGCGTTTCACCCCAATTACCATCATCAAAATATTGCAAGCGGAAGGCTCTTATACTGAAGAGGTGAATGTTGACAAAGAATACCACAATTCTGACGACGGAAGCTAAAGGTTGGGTCATTCAGACACCCACTGGACATCCGAGGGGTCTGTGTAGAGGAGAAGAGAGGACTGGCCGTACTGAGTGAGTTAAAGAACTGTGATGGAACAGTATTAGTGTTGTGATTCCTTTCCAGCTCTTGGGGTTTTTATTTATATGCATATGTATATGTACTTCTTTTTATCACAACAGATTTCTCTGTGTAAAATTGGAGCTGCTCTCCCCAGTGAGAGCGCGTCGCTACATTACAGAGCCACCCATTAAAAAAAAAAATTCCTGCGTGCAGTTTTATTTGTTTTTCTTATCGAAGTGGATTTTTTTTAAACAGAATTTTGCTTTGTTGCCGTGGGTTCTTTAACGTCGGCTAAGTGCATGCTGCACACAGGACCTCGGTTTATCGTCTCACCTGAAGGACTAGCGTCCAGATCACGTCTCAAGGTCTAGTGGAGGGGGAGAAAATATCGGCGGCTGAGCCGTGATTCGAACCAGCGCGCTCAGATTCTCTCGCTTCCAAGGCGGACGCGTTACCTCTAGGCCATCACTCCACTTATCCATTCATTCAATTATTCATTTATTTGTTTGTTTATTGATTTAGTTTTTATAGGTTTGCGGAGGTTGTGGTTTTCAGCCCAGTTGCCGTCAGGTAGACACATTATGAATAATGGAGAAGTTATGTCTCTGCCTCTCCCTCTGCCTCTCTCTCTCTTCCTTTCTTTGCCTGTCCGTCAGTCTGCAATCACTAGAAAGAACTCTAATTTTGTGCAGGTTTCGGTATTGTTACCTTCAGCTGATGTACTGGGTTTTTTTTAATTTTTGTTTGTTTGTTTGTTTTGGGGTGTTTTTTTTCGAAAAGTATCAGATGAATTGATACAACTTGCATATCACATGAATTGTTTTTTTTTCTACGAATTCAGTCGACAAAAGATGAAATCATTCTGAAATTGATAGTGTGGTCATGCCTCTTGCTTGCTCACGCTCTCTCTCTCTCTCTCTCTCTCTCTCTCTCTATATATATATATATATATATATATATATATATATAATATAATATAATATATATATATATATCTCGCTATATATATATATATACATATACATATCATTATATATATATATATATATATATAGAGAGAGAGAGAGAGAGAGAAAAGAGAGAGAGAGGGCGGTTAGTGGTAGCAAACCCGAATGGGCGTGGGCGCGTTGTTTGCATGCGTGTGTGTATCCCATGCAACGCACGATAAAACATGCTTTCCTCACTCATTCATATTCATTCATCAACATTCTTCTCTTTCCAGGAACTGACAGAAGAAAACGACCATGACATAGAAGACAACACCAACGTCAACAATAACAACAACAACAACAACAAACGAACAGAATGCTGCCAACACCAACACAACAACCACCATCACCACCACCACCACCAACAACAACAATAACAACAAGAAAGGAATGGGCGATACTTCCCACCCCCACCACCTCCACCTCCTCTTCCTCCCCATTTCTTCGATTCCTGCTCTGGAGGTTACTACTACTATCATTATCGCCCTTGCTACTACTACCACTACCCTTAGCGGAAGCGGAAGTGGTGAACGTTCGCGGCGCCGGCGCCAGTTTTCCCGCTGCAGTGTACCAGTCGTGGATACCGGCGTACCGGGCGTCACGCCAGGCCTACGTCACCCTGAATATGACGTACGAAGCGGTGGGCAGCGGCAAGGGAAAGGCGCGGATCATCGCCAACGCCGGCGACGTGGAGTACGCGGGCTCGGACTCCCTGCTGAAGGACTCGGAGCGTGGGAACGTGACGGACCTGGTGCTCTTCCCTACCATGGCTGGGTGAGTTGGTGTGTTGTGTTGTGGGGTTGTGTGGTGTGTGGTGGTTGTGTTTGGGTGGTGTGGGTTGTGTTGGGTGTGGTGTGGGTGTTGTTTGTTGTGGGGTGGGGTGGGTTGTGTGGATGTTGTGTGGGGTGTGGTGGGATATGGTTTGGTGTGGTGTGCGTGTGTGGGTTTGTGACGGGTTGTGTGGTATTGGGTGGAATGGATTGGATGTGGTGTGGGTTTGTGTGACGGGTTGTGTGGTATTGGGTGGAATGGATTGGATGTGGTGTGGGTTTGTGTGACGGGTTGTGTGGTATGGAATGGAATGGATTGGATGTGGTGTGGGTTTGTGTGATGGGTTGTGTGGTATTGGGTGGAATGGATTGGATGTGGTGTGGGTTTGTGTGACGGGTTGTGTGATATTGGGTGGAATGGATTGGATGTGATGTGGGTTTGTGTGACGGGTTGTGTGGTATTGGGTGGAATGGATTGGATGTGGTGTGGGTTTGTGTGACGGGTTGTGTGGTATGAAATGGAATGGATTGGATGTGGTGTGGGTTTGTGTGACGGATTGTATGGTATTGGGTGGAATGGATTGGATGTGGTGTGGGTTTGTGTGACGGGTTGTGTGGTATGAAATGGAATGGATTGGATGTGGTGTGGGTTTGTGTGACGGGTTGTGTGGTATGGAATGGAATGGATTGGATGTGGTGTGGGTTTGTGTGACGGATTATGTGGTATTGGGTGGAATGGATTGGATGTGGTGTGGGTTTGTGTGAGGGGTTGTGTGGTATGGAATGGAATGGATTAGATGTGGTGTGGGTTTGTGTGACGGGTTGTGTGGTATGGAATGAAATGGAATGGATGTGGTGTGGGTTTGTGACGGGTTGTGTGGTATGGAATGGAATGGATTAGATGTGGTGTTGGTTTGTGACGGGTTGTGTGGTATTAGGTGGAATGGATTGGATGTGGTGTGGGTTTTGTGACGGGTTGTGTGATATTGGGTGGAATGGATTGGATGTGGTGTGGGTTTGTGTGACGGGTTGTGTGGTATTAGGTGGAATGGATTGGATGTGGTGTGGGTTTGTGTGGCGGGTTGTGTGGTATGAAATGGAATGGATTGGATGTGGTGTGGGTTTGTGTGGCGGGTTGTGTGGTATGAAATGGAATGGATTGGATGTGGTGTGGGTTTGTGTGACGGGTTGTGTGATATTAGGTGGAATGGATTGGATGTGGTGTGGGTTTGTGTGACGGGTTGTGTGGTATGAAATGGAATGGATGTGGTGTGGGTTTGTGTGACGGGTTGTGTGGTATGAAATGGAATGGATTGGATGTGGTGTGGGTTTGTGTGACGGGTTGTGTGATATTGGGTGGAATGGATTGGATGTGGTGTGGGTTTGTGTGACGGGTTGTGTGGTATTAGGTAGAATGGATTGGATGTGGTGTGGGTTTGTGTGACGGGTTGTGTGGTATGAAATGGAATGGATTGGATGTGGTGTGGGTTTGTGTGGCGGGTTGTGTGGTATGAAATGGAATGGATTGGATGTGGTGTGGGTTTGTGTGACGGGTTGTGTGGTATTGGGTGGAATGGATTGGATGTGGTGTGGGTTTGTGTGACGGGTTGTGTGGTATGAAATGGAATGGATTGGATGTGGTGTGGGTTTGTGTGACGGGTTGTTTGGTATTGGGTGGAATGGATTGGATGTGGTGTGGGTTTGTGTGACGGGTTGTGTGGTATGAAATGGAATGGATTGGATGTGGTGTGGGTTTGTGTGACGGGTTGTGTGGTATGGAATGGAATGGATTGGATGTGGTGTGCGTTTGTGTGACGGGTTGTGTGGTATGAAATGGAATGGATTGGATGTGGTGTGGGTTTGTGTGACGTGTTGTGTGGTATGAAATGGAATGGATTGGATGTGGTGTGGGTTTGTGTGACGTGTTGTGTGGTATGAAATGGAATGGATTGGATGTGGTGTGGGTTTGTGTGACGGGTTGTGTGGTATGGAATGGAATGGATTGGATGTGGTGTGGGTTTGTGTGACGGGTTATGTGGTATTGGGTGGAATGGATGGGATGTGGTGTGGGTTTGTGTGACGGGTTGTGTGGTATGAAATGGAATGGATTGGATGTGGTGTGGGTTTGTGTGACGGGTTGTGTGGTATGGAATGGAATGGATTAGATGTGGTGTGGGTTTGTGTGACGTGTTGTGTGGTATGGAATGGAATGGATTGGATGTGGTGTGGGTTTGTGACGGGCTGTGTGGTATGGAATGGAATGGATTGGATGTGGTGTGGGTTTGTGACGGGTTATGTGGTATTAGGTGGAATGGATTGGATGTGGTGTGGGTTTGTGTGACGGGTTGTGTGGTATGAAATGGAATGGATTGGATGTGGTGTGGGTTTGTGTGCCGGGTTGTGTGGTATGAAATGGAATGGATTGGATGTGGTGTGGGTTTGTGTGACGGGTTGTGTGGTATTGGGTGGAATGGATTGGATGTGGTGTGGGTTTGTGTGACGGGTTGTGTGGTATTGGGTGGAATGGATTGGATGTGGTGTGGGTTTGTGTGACGGGTTGTGTGGTATTGGGTGGAATGGATTGGATGTGGTGTGGGTTTGTGTGGCGGGTTGTGTGGTATTGGGTGGAATGGATTGGATGTGGTGTGGGTTTGTGTGGCGGGTTGTGTGGTATGAAATGGAATGGATTGGATGTGGTGTGGGTTTGTGTGACGGGTTGTGTGGTATGAAATGGAATGGATTGGATGTGGTGTGGGTTTGTGTGACGGGTTGTGTGGTATGAAATGGAATGGATTGGATGTGGTGTGGGTTTGTGTGACGGGTTGTGTGGTATGAAATGGAATGGATTGGATGTGGTGTGGGTTTGTGTGACGGGTTGTGTGGTATTGGGTGGAATGGATTGGATGTGGTGTGGGTTTGTGTGGCGGGTTGTGTGGTATGAAATGGAATGGATTGGATGTGGTGTGGGTTTGTGTGACGGGTTGTGTGGTATGAAATGGAATGGATTGGATGTGGTGTGGGTTTGTGTGACGGGTTGTGTGGTATTGGGTGGAATGGATTGGATGTGGTGTGGGTTTGTGTGACGGGTTGTGTGGTATTGGGTGGAATGGATTGGATGTGGTGTGGGTTTGTGTGACGTGTTGTGTGGTATGGAATGGAATGGATTGGATGTGGTGTGGGTTTGTGTGACGGGTTGTTTGGTATTGGGTGGAATGGATTGGATGTGGTGTGGGTTTGTGTGACGGGTTGTGTGGTATGAAATGGAATGGATTGGATGTGGTGTGGGTTTGTGTAAGGGGTTGTGTGGTACTGGGTGGAATGGATTGGATGTGGTGTGGTTTTGTGTAACGGGTTGTTTGGTATTGGGTGGAATGGATTGGATGTGGTGTGGGTTTGTGTGACGGGTTGTGTGGTATGAAATGGAATGGATTAGATGTGGTGTGGGTTTGTGTGACGTGTTGTGTGGTATGGAATGGAATGGATTGGATGTGGTGTCGGTTTGTGACGGGTTGTGTGGTATGGAATGGAATGGATTGGATGTGGTGTGGGTTTGTGACGGGTTATGTGCTATTAGGTGGAATGGATTGGATGTGGTGTGGGTTTGTGTGACGGGTTGTGTGGTATTGGGTGGAATGGATTGGATGTGGTGTGGGTTTGTGTGACGGGTTGTGTGGTATGAAATGGAATGGATTGGATGTGGTGTGGGTTTGTGTGGCGGGTTGTGTGGTATGAAATGGAATGGATTGGATGTGGTGTGGGTTTGTGTGACGGGTTGTGTGGTATGAAATGGAATGGATTGGATGTGGTGTGGGTTTGTGTGACGGGTTGTGTGGTATTGGGTGGAACGGATTGGATGTGGTGTGGGTTTGTGTGACGGGTTGTGTGGTATTGGGTGGAATGGATTGGATGTGGTGTGTGGTGGATTGGGCACACTGGGGATGTGGTTGGGTGTGGTGTTTGTGTGGGTGTGGGTGGTGTGTGGTATGGTGTGGGTGTGGGTGTTGTGTAATGTGGCGTGGGTTTGGGTGGTGTATGGTGTGGTGTGGATGTGGGTGGTGTGTGGTGGAATGGGCTCAGTGTGGTGTGAGTGTTGTGTGGTTTGTAGTGGCATGGGCTGGGTGTGGTGTGGTGTTGTGTGGTGTGTGGTGTGTGGTTGAATGGGCTCAGAGCGGGTATGGATGTTGTGTGGTGACATGGGTTGGGTATGGGGTGGGTGTGGGTGTGGTGAGGTTGTGTAGGGTATGGTGTGTGATTGGGTATAGTGGGATGGGTAAGGTATAGTGTGGTGTGGGGTGTGGGCGGGGTGTGGATGTAGTGTGGATATGGTGTATGGTGTGCTGTGGTTTGGTGGTATATGGTGTAGTGTAGTGTGGTGTCTTCTTTCTGTCTATGCACGCTCTTTCTCTTTGTTTTTCCGACTTCTGTCTCTCACATGCACACATGAGCGCACGCAAACTATATATATATATATATATATATATATATATAAAGTACAGGTATATTCACACACACACACACACACACACACACACACACACACACACACACACACACACACACACACACACACACACACGCACGCACGCATGCGACCGATCCGTCTAACCGAAAAAGGAAAAGCTTACAGAAAGTAACATAGCAAGGAAAAGCAAGCGCGGTCAACGACTTGATTATTCCTTTCAACGCTTTATTTCTTTTCTTTGCTTTCTTTTATTGTGCCATTTTCTTTTTCGCTTGACTTCTCTTTCTTTCGTGACTTCTCTCTTCCCAATTCCTCCTTTCTTTCGCCCCCCTTTCCCCCCCTTTCCTTTCTGATGATGAACAAAGAGGGAATCAGAGGTATTGTGAGTTTCGTGATGAATGGTGTTTGAGGCGTGGAGACTGGAAGCACTCCCACTGGGTCTCCCTGGTTGTTGATTGGATTGATGTGAGTTCTTGTTCTTGTTCTTGTTGTTTATAGTCCAGCCGACCGCACAGGACCGTATCAGGACTGTCAAACCATACAAACGGCTCACCCGCGTCAACACAAAACTGTCACATCTACAAAAATCAATCAAAAAAACAAAACAAAACAAAACAAACAAAAAAACCACACACACACAAAGACAAACCCACAAAACAGTTCATGACACAGTATCTCAACCATTTAGTTCCTTATGGCAAATCAGACTAGTCCATGCTGAGGACGCCAGCCATTCCGCTTAATCTATCATCCCCAGATCACAAAACATCGTAGATTGAATGAATGGAGATTGAAGAGGGAAGAAAGAGAGAAAGAGAGACTCAGCTACTGGTAACCTGGATCCCAGTACTACTGGTCACAGGGTCGAATTGCTGGCGACTAAACCAGCACCCCCACCAGTCCTCTCAGGAGGATGGTGAGGAGGGTGGCTAGACACCCTGGTGGAATTAAATGACCCATCAAAGGGAGCCAGCTCTGGAGAACTACCTGCGGCCACCTAGCTAAGGGAGTAAACCCTGACAGAAAATCCGGTGTGGGGCCCCTAAGGCGGTTGGATGGCAAACTTTGTCACTTTCCCGCAGCTCCTGCGGCCGCGTTGGCGCCAGCCTTGCTGTTCCTTTGGATCTGTCAGCGAGGTGGAGAGGGGGGACAAGCTGCATTGGCAACAGCCTGTCTTCCGTATTACATTGCCCAGGCTTATATCCGTCCATCCATCCACAAACACCTTGCACCTAAAACCTGGAGAGGACACTCCAGCTTCGTTACTAGCACTAGCGTCGGAACAACACGCGAAGCAACAGTTACCGGTTATAAGTTAGCGCTCAGTTGGCGTAGAGCCGACGCCAGGGGTTGCTTCTGACGGTGGGGGGGGGGGGACCTTCGCGTCCCACTGGACAGCTACCGCCCGCCCAATCTGGGCAGCCCCCAGCCAGTTAGGTGCTGTCCCGCCACGACCTGCCTTCTTCTATGGGTGTATGAAGATTAGGAGAATATCCGACAAGCAGGTCGTTAATTTCCGCACCAGGCAAAAAGAAAACTTCAAGAAACGGAAACTGGTCTGTTGGAATATCCGGACAATGATGCCTGGGTTCTCCCAAGATCTGCAAGACATCACCGACGCCAGAAAGACGGCCGTCATAAACAGCGAGCTGAAGAGACTAAATGTGGACATTGCCACTCTGCAGGAAACACGGCTGGCTGACTCAGGAACACTAAAGAAGAGGGACTACACCTTCTTCTGGCAAGGAAAGAGCTCTGATGCCCCAAGAGAGTACGGAGTAGGCTTTGCAGTCAGGAACACCCTGTTGAACATGATCGAACCAGGCAGCGGCAGTTCAGAACGACTATTGACTCTCCGCCTCAACACTTCCGAAGGCTATGTCACTCTCGTCAGCGCATATGCTCCAACACTGTCCGCCTCTCCAGACGCCAAGGATGAGTTCTACGAAAATCTTGCATCAACCATAAAGAACATCCCCAGGACAGAACAAATTGTTCTCCTGGGCGACTTCAATGCCAGAGTGGGTGCAGAGAACGATTCGTGGCCTTCCTGTCTCGGTTCCTTTGGAGTGGGGAAAATGAATGAAAATGGACAGCGACTGCTTGAGTTTTGTACCTGCCATGAACTGTGCATCGCCAACTCCTTCTTCAAGACGAAGCCCAAACACAAAGTCTCCTGGGGGCACCCGCGCTCAAAACATTGGCACCAACTGGATCTGATCCTAGTAAGACGAGCTGCCATCAAAAACCTTCTTCTCCACACTCGCTCTTACCACAGCGCAGACTGTGACACGGACCACTCTCTGGTATGCTGCAAGATCAGACTGCAACCAAAGAAGTTCCACTGCTCAAAGAAACAAGGGAACTCTCGCATTGACGTCAGCAAGATGTCTCAGCCAGACCTTGTAGAACAGTTCGCAGAGGCCTTTGAGAGAGAATTTGATGCATTGCAGCCCAGAGACTCTGCCACAGAAAGATGGGAAAAGCTACGAGACACCATGCACTGCATTGCCATGGCCACCTTTGGGAAGAAAGGGACGGTGCAGTTTAATGGTAACCTCTCCAAGCCCTTCGACGTACGCAGCGGTGTCAAACAAGGCTGTGTCCTCGCCCCCACCCTATTTTGAATCTTCTTTGCTCTTCTCCTGAGACATGCGTTCAGCACAGCGCAAGAAGGGATCTACCTGCGGCCCAGATCAGATGGCAGGCTCTTCAATCTCGCCCGCCTCAGAGCAAGGACAAAAGTCCGCGAAGCCCTCATCAGAGACATGCTCTTTGCTGACGATGCCGCAGTTGTGACCCACACCCAGCGGGACTTGCAGTCACTAATGGACCGCTTCTCCCAGGCCTGCAAAGATTTCGGTCTGACCATCAGTCTCAAGAAGACAAATATCCTAGGCCAAGACACGCCATCTCCACCAGCCATCACCATTGATGACTACGAGCTTGAAGCCATCCATCAATTCACTTACCTTGGGTCCACCATCACCGCCA
>NC_134884.1:16358624-16381124 GCF_041734735.1 Babylonia areolata
TGGAGAGTGTCTTGCCCAAGTTACATCCCTGCTCTCTCGGCCAAGAGGGTTTTAGGAAAGTCGGCGTTGGGGTGGTTCCCAAAGGCTAACTAGCCCCCAAGGCTGCAGGACTAAGAGCCAGTGCAATCTTGCCTCCTAGTTTGAGAGTCATAGTCCTTCACAAAAGACTAAGCTGTAAATGATTTCACATTACAATGGAGAAACTATTGATCATACAGCTCTCACTGTGATGTTAGACCAACTGTAAGCTTATGTCAATCTGTGATATGTGCCGAGCGTTGGGCCTATAGTTCAAAGCGAAACGTAAAAATTTCTCGTGAAATTCTTCCAGCTATTGCTCGCTTGCACGTATTTGTTCTTTGTAATTTTTTTTCTTTCCGTCTTTCATTCATTCTTTCTTCCGCTTTACGGGATGTCCTGTACCATCCACTCTAAGATGTACACATTAAGAATCTACATATCTTGCTGACATTATCAGCGTTTACACTCCCGCAAGAAATCCCCGCTCTTCCTCTGACTGTTACCTTTTGAAACTACATCGTGTCAATACAAGAACCTATGGTGAACGTTCTTTCTTCTTTGCTGCTCCTCACATCTGGAACGACCTTCCTCATCATATCAGTGCATCTGATTCTATTTCTGTTTTTCGCTCATCACTAAAAACTCATCTTTTTAAAACATATCTATAAGCACTCTCAGCTTCCTTGTTCTCCAGCACCACCCATGTCAGCTCACTCTGGATGTATGTAGAGTGGAAAAGGGAGAGTGTGTGTGTAGGGGAGGTGGGGGGAGGGGGGGTGAGCGGGGAGGGGTTTTGAGAAAGAGTGGTCATGAATGTTTTATGTAACTTGTACTTTTTTTTTCTTTCATTTAAAGCACCCTGAACTCTTAGAGAGAAATGGCTCTATATAAATGTACATTATTATTATTATTATGAATGTTTTCCCTCTACATTTGAACAGCGTCAGACACAAAATGGTGGTGTTATAACGATCGTCTACCACGCAATCAAACACGAAGAGTATGGATTGAATGGAGCTTCCAAGAGGAGGATGCCTAGGGGCAGCTTTCAGTTATATACCTTTTGCATTCACCTCCCTGCTGTGGAGTTTTACTTTTTCCATTGATGTCTTCGTGTGTGTGTCTCCATTTTCTTTTTCTTTTTTTGTATTTTTTGTTTTGTTTTTGTTTCTAGCCCCCCCCCCCCCACCGTCCCCCCAACTCCACCCCCTCCATCCTTTCTACCGTCGTGGTCTCATTCACATGTATGTTTTCGGGGAATGTTGTTTCCTTTTTTTTTTCTTTTTTTTTCAATACTTGTTTGGCATTGCTAGCCCACAGTGTTTTGACGATTAGGTGGTGACCATTTTAAACCTCTTGGGTGGGCTTTGTCTGCTATTTTTAGCTATTGTGGCCTTTTCATTGCGTGTTTTCTTTGCTATCTTGATGTCTGCCTTTTGTTTGTGTTCAGTTCTATTTTTGTTTCGTATATATATATATATATATATATTTTTTTTTTTTTTTACCATTGGAGTTGTAAGTTGAAGTGGATTGTCTGGCTGTTCTCGCTTCGGCAGAGCCTGATGTTTGTTTTATTGGTGATTATATATATATATATATATATATATATATATATATATATATATATATATATATATATATATATATACATATATATATATATATATCTCGAGAGACAAGACAAGACAAATGGTTTATTGTACATCGGCCTCAGGCCATTATACAAACACATGGGAAGGGGGTGGGTGTTGGGGTCAGGATCTGGTGCGGTCGGGGATCGGGGGTCGGGGGTCGGGGGGTCGGGTCGGGGTGGGGTGGGGGGTGGGGGGGATCTTGGGTCAGGCGGTGGTCTTCCATTCTGGAGACGTGTCCTACCCAGCGGCTGGGTCTTCAACAGCGAGGAGGAATTTTTGTTTAATGTCCCGTCACACATATCGGTGATTGAAGACATTTTGTTAAAGTATTTATGAATACATCTGAGTATTATCGGTTAGAAGGGGTGGGAGATGTGGATGAATGGAGGGTTGGGGGAAACTGGGCAAATGAGGGTAAAAATGTGGGTGAAATTTAAATACTGATTTCGGCTTCGTGTTAATCGTGGCGTGTAATATTCTGGTAGAAGAGCACCGCTTCTAAAGAGGCCGCCGGTACAATGGCTGAAGTACAGCCACGAACACAGGTCGACGCACAAATGGACCTTGTAGCACTCTCCTACCGAATCCACCGCACAAAAACTCCGATTTCACGTCACCAAAACACAGATGAATGGGGAAACGAATCTGATGATATTAAAAAGAAAACAATAACAGTTAAAAGATATTATTTTATGGCAGAGCTGTTTGTTCCTGCTGCTTGACGTTATCCATGGGCAGGTCACTCTTCAACAGCATGGCTTCGATGCTGGTGAGTTTGTCTTTCCTGAAGACGTCGACATTGGTGATGTAGTCACTCCACTGGATCTCCAAGATGGTGCGGAGGAGGCAGTGTTGGTGAGATCTCTTCCGGAAGTGGACGTGACCGCAGGATGTGTCCCAAGACTCTGAGCCTTCAAAGGAGGGAGGGTGGTCAGCACTACGACTCTGTGCACGCTGATCTTCGTCTCTGCTTTGAGGTGGTTGTTGTTCCACACCCTCGGGTGCAATCTTCCAAAGGCACTGTGCTGGCCTTGGTCTGTCCCGTTATCGTTTATTTATTTATTTATAGTCTGTTCATCTAAGATGATGATATTATACTGAAAATAAATGATATTATTATTATTATTATTTGGATTATTTTCATTTCTATCATAAAGGTGATTGTTATTATTAATTAGAAATCGACATTTCTGTATATTCGAATGAAAAGGGGGGCGGTTGAGGTGGAGGGGAGGGGAGGGGGTCAAGGGGGGGGGGGGGGGGTAAGAAAGGAAGAGAGAGAGAGAGAGAGAGAGAGAGAGAGAGAGAGAGAGAGAGAGAGAACAGAATATGGAAACGATAGAGTACAAAATGTAAAATGGAGAGGGTGAGTGTCAGTGACTGGAGAAAGAAAAAAACATAATACTGGTCTGTCTGTTGTCCACTTCTTCGCCAGGTCTGTAGTCAGTGCACATGATGCTTCCTAGGGTAGCAGAACTGCTGGACGATGTCCAGTTGAGATACGGAAAGGTAAGATAATGTAAGCAAGGTAAGGTAAGGGAAGTAAGATAACGTAAGTAAGGTAAGGTCAGGTCAGGTCAGGTCAGGTAAATAAGGTAAGGTAAGGTGAGATGAGATGAACTTTGTCATCCCATGAAGAGAAATTTGCACCAGGTGCGGCAATACTAACAAGGACAACTACTCAATACGAAGACATTAAACATGGCTTAATCAAAAAGCAACACTAAACACTTCCGTCTGCTTTATGGTGATCCCTGCTTGGTTCTGATCCTACAGCGGGGGATGGTCTGGTGAAGAACTTGAATTTGTTGTGTGTTTTTTCCGGGCTGACTTTAAAACAGCGAAGGTCTGCAACCTCTGTGACACACATTGTAAGGTCTTTTCAGTGTGCACAAAGAAATGAAAGCTTCTAGGATCACTCTGTCCAAAGTGTTGGTGGTGACTCGTAAATTAAGGAAGAGAAAGATACTTAGAGACAGATAGAGAGACAGTCACCATCATGGCGAATGACGCCATTGTCTATTTGCCTGTCTGTCTGTCTGTCTGTCTGTCTGTCTAGCGCGTCAATGACAGCCAGGTTGGAACGGAGAGGATTTCGTTTGAATAATGGAGTCTGCTGGTAGGGGGAGCACTTTGTTTCGGTTGTTGGCTTAGCAATGACGGGGTGATGCGAGCGTTGTGTGACGTGTGTGTGCGCTGTGAAGATGGCCATTACTGGTTTTACGTTGTTTGGTGGGTTCCCTGGTTGTTGCCCCCTTCTGACGTCACTCTGGTGATAAAAAACAAACAAACAAACAACAAAAACAAAAACAAACACCGAGGCTCTACATGGCGTGAACGAGTGGTGTATTGTCTGTCCAGAGAGAGGGAGTGGGGGATGAGAGAGAGAAGGATGGTATTGGGAGATCGAGAGAGAGAGAGAGAAAGTGGGGGGGGGGGGAGTGAGAAGGATGGCGAAGGGAGAGAGAGAGAAGGAGAGAGAAAGGCTGGGGGAGAGTGAGAAGGATGGTGAAGAGAGAGAGAGAGACTGGGGCGGGGGAGAGAGAGAGTGAGAAGGATGTTGAAGGGAGAGAGAGAGTAGGGGGAGAGTGAGGATGATGGTGAAGAGAGAGAGAGAGAAATTGGGGGGAGGAGAGAGAGAGTGAGAAGGATGGTGAAGGGAGAGAGAGGGATGAAGAGAGAGAGTTAGGAGAGGAGAGACAAAGGGTTAAGAGAGAGAGAGAGG
Organism: Babylonia areolata; assembly: GCF_041734735.1. Classification (NCBI taxonomy): domain Eukaryota; kingdom Metazoa; phylum Mollusca; class Gastropoda; order Neogastropoda; family Buccinidae; genus Babylonia; species Babylonia areolata. The sequence continues at coordinate 16,363,005 of NC_134884.1, forward strand.
TGAATAGTGAGAAAGTGGGTGGAGAGACAGAGAGAGGGAGAGGTGAATAGTGAGAAAGTGGGTGGAGACAGAGAGAGGGAGAGGTGAATAGTGAGAAAGTGGGTGGAGAGACAGAGAGAGAGAGAGGTGAATAGTGAGAAACTGGGTGGAGAGACAGAGAGAGGGAGAGGTGAATAGTGAGAAAGTGGGTGGAGACAGAGAGAGGGAGAGGTGAATAGTGAGAAAGTGGGTGGAGAGACAGAAAGAGGGAGAGGTGGAGGGAGAGGGAGAAACACAGAGAAGGATAGAGGGATGAGGAGAGAGAGTTAGGAGAGAATGAGAGGGAAAGGGTTAGAGAGAGAGAGAGAGAGAGAGAGAGAGAGAGAGAGAGAGAGAGAGAGGAGAGAGAGGAGTCTCTCGATTCAGTGTAATTCAATAATTCATTGGCAGCCCTCCGCCCTCCCCGCCCCCCCCCCTATCCCCCATGTCCTCCCTCTCGACCACCTACACTCCATCTCCCCCCCCCCTCCCCCCCCCCCCCCCCCTTCCGGAAAATGAGGTAGATTGATAGATGGACAGACAGACAGACATATAGAGAACAGATGGGCATTAACGTGCATGACCGTTTTTACCCCTGCCATGCGGACAGTCATACCCCGTTTTCAGGGGTGAGGAGTGGTCTGAGGGTACATGCCGGGTATGTACTTGTTTCCAAACGCTGACATGGATCACGGGATCTTTAACGTGCGTATTTGATCATATACATGCGTATACACACGAAAGGGGATTCATGCACTAGCATGTCCGTACATCTGTTGACATCGGAGATGGAGGGAAAAAAACAACAACAAAAAAAACAAAAAAACACCTCCGCCCTTTACCCACTAGGCGGAGATTCGAACCCGGGACCCTCAGATTGAAAAAGTCCAACGCTTTAACCATTCGGCTGTCGCGATTCCGTCGGAAAGTGAAAGTAGAACTGGAGATCGTTGTCAGGTCAGCTGTGTTCTGATTATGCTTCTGTGTTGATGTTGCGCAGAACTCGTGACGGGAGCAAACAAAGAGAGAGAGAGAGAGGGAGAGGGAGAGACAGAGGGGGCGAGAGAGAGAGAAAGAGAAGAAGAGAAATAGAGAGGGGGAGAGAGAGAAGGGAGGGAGAGAGAGAGGGAGAGAGAAAGAGGGGAGAGAGAGGATAGAGAGGGGGGAGAGAGAGAGGGAGAGGGAGATAGAGAGAGAGGGAGAGAAGGAGAGAGAGCGAGAGAGAGAGGGAGAGAGAGAGAGAAGGAGGGAGAGAGAGAGAGAGATGAGAGGGGAGAGAGAGAGAGAGAGAGATGGAGAGAAAGAGGGGGAGAGAGAGAGGGGGAAGAGAGAGAGGGAGAGGGAGAGACATTGATTTCACCTCCCTTTACTTTCCTCTTTGGACTGCGCCTGGGGCGGTCTTTCAGCTATAAATAGGGTCCCTCACCTTTTGTGTCAATTCTGCATTTGAGTGGGGTTTTTTTGGTTTTTTTGGTTTTGTATTTTTTTCTTTCTTTCTTTTCTTTCTTCTCTTCCAACTCTCTGTCTGCCTGTCTGTCTGCCTGTCTGTCTGCCTGTCTCTCTGTCTGCCTGACTTTTTGTTTGCCTGTCTATATGTCTGCCTGCCTGTCTGTCTGTCTGCCTGCCTGCCTGTATATCTGCCTGCCTGCCTGCCTGCCTGCCTGCCTGTCTGTCTGCCTGTCTGCCTGTATGTCTGTCTGTCTGTCTGTCTGTCTCTCTGTCTGCCTGTCTGCCTGCCTGCCTGCTTATATATCTTCCTGCCTGCCTGCCTGCCTGCCTGCCTGCCTGTCTATCTATCTATCTGTCTGTCTGTCTGTCTGCCTGCCTCCCTGTCTGCCTTCCTGTCTGTCTGTCTGTCTCTTTCTTCCTTTCTTTTATTTCATTTTCCCTGAGGGCAGGATGTAAAAAATGCATGTCTTTGTTGATTCCACTTCTCTTCTTAAAGAAAATTCATCCCCTCTCTCTCTCTCTCTCTCTTATTTTTTATCGCTCTCTCTCCTCTCTCTCGCTCTCTCCCCTCTTTCTTTTTTTTATCTTAATTTTTTTAAGTTTTTTGCCCTGAGGGTAGGATATATAAAAAAGCATGTTTTTGCTTATTCCACTTCTCGCATTAAAGAAACCATGTCTGCCTATCTGTCGGTCTGTCTGCCTGCCTCTGTCTCTCCCTCCCTCTCTCTTTCACCCCTCTCTTTCTCCACTCTCTGTCCCTGTCTGTCTGTCTGTCTCTCGATTTTTTGCATCTGTCTCAGTATGCTTTTGTCTATATCCTTGTCTCTGTGTCTGCGTCCCTTCCCTGTTCATGTGTCTCCCCGTATTTCAACGGCAGCTGACGCGTTCAATTGGAGAGACAGGAGGGTTTATGCTGTAGTTTCCATGGTAACTAATGAGTCTCCATTCCGTGGATATTAATTACTTGAAAAGGAGCGGGCTGGGAGATAGTTTGGCATTTGGTTTATTTGTTTACGCTACCTAATGACATGAACAGGGAACAGAGGCAGACTGGAACGTGTGTGGTCATTAACCACTCGGAACGGAAAAAGGATTGGCTGAATCACTACAGTAAGCAGTGTGTTGAACAGGAAGGGGGTGTGCTGTAGATCCTGAAATTAGATAATGGAATGATAAGGAAACGAACAGACAGTAGACGCATGCTACAGAGCTGAAAAGAAAGGAACTGGCTGTCCTTATTGCAAGTAATCTGATGCATAGATACCAGCTGGTCAATCGATGTCATAGGGATGGACAGTAAGCAGTATTTTGAAAGAAGTATACTACAGGTTCCACAGCAGATAAAGAAATGAAAAGAATGCGAACAGACAATTGGTGTTACAGAGCTGAAAGGGAAAGGACAGACTGTTTCTATTGCGAGTAATCTGATGTATATAAATAGATACCAGATGGTCTTCTTCTTCTTCTTCGTTCGTGGGCTGCAAACACCCACGTTCACTCATGTATATGTAGACGAGTGGGCGTTTACGTGTATGACTGTTTTTACCCCGTCATATAGGCAGCCATACTCCGTTTTCGGGATGTGCATGCTAGGTATGTTCTTGTTTTAATAACCCACCGAACGCTGACATGGATCACGGGATCTTAAACGTGCGTATTTGATCTTCTGCTTGCGTATGCACACGAAGGGGGTTCAGGCACAAGCAGGTCTGCACATATGTTGACCTGGGAGATCGGAAAAATCTCCACCCTTTACCCACCGGGCGCCGTTACCGAGATTCGAACCCGGGACCCTCAGATTGACAGTCCAACGCTTTAACCACTCGGCTATTTTGCCCATCACCAGATGGTCAAATGATGTCCACATATTAAAGCATGCTTTGTCCGCTCACTCCAACAAAAGTGTCACGTGGCTTAGCATAGACGGTCAAGTGATGTCCACATGTCAAAGCATGCTTTGTCCGCTCACTCCAACAAAAGCGTCACGTGGCTTAACATAGCTGGTCAAGTGATGTCCACATGTCAAAGCATGCTTTGTCCGCTCACTCCAACAAAAGCGTCACGTGGCTTAGCATAGACGGTCAAGTGATGTCCACATGTCAAAGCATGCTTTGTCCGCTCACTCCAACAAAAGCGTCACGTGGCTTAGCATAGACGGTCAAGTGATGTCCACATGTCAAAGCATGCTTTGTCCGCTCACTCCAACAAAAGTGTCACGTGGCTTAGCGTCCCGTTGAGTTAATGCACTGCTCCTCGGCACCCAGACTAGGTATTTGTTGAAGTTTCCAAGCGTGAAGACAGTCCGAAAACATGAGTGGTTTTATGTAAAGTAATCAGCCCACGAATCACTGCGCCACCAGGGATCCATATCATCTTCATCGTCATCGTCGTCGTCGACATCATCATCATCGTCATCATCGTCATCATCATCATCATCGTCGTCGTCGTTTTCATCATCGTCATTACCACTATCATCATAATCATCGCTGTCGTCGTCATCATCACCGTCGTCGTTGAAGTCGTTGTCATCATCATCATTATCATTATCATCATCGTCATCGTCGTCGTCATCATCATCATCATCATCATCACACGGCAACTCTCGCGTGAAGGTCTTCACACTGACATAGTCAATTTTCTCGCACAGTGAGGAGGGTTCAAGCTTTGAGAAATTCACGAAATGGACAGACTGAGGTCAAGTGCGAACTCTGAAATGAGCACTTTCACTGGTCAACCGTCGCGTGCATTCATTTGTATTTGTATTTGTATTTCATTTCATCACAACAGATTTCTCTGTGTGAAATTCGGGCTGCTCTCCTCAGGGAGAGCGCGTCGCTACACTACAGCGACACCCATTTTTTTGTGTATTTTTTCCTGCGTGCAGTTGTTGTTTTTTTCCTATCGAAGTGGATTTTTTCTACAGAATTTTGCCAGGAACAACCCTTTTGTTGCCGTGGGTTCTTTTACGTGCGCTAAGTGCATGCTGCACACGGGACCTCGGTTTATCGTCTCACCCGAATGACTAGCGTCCAGACCACCACTCAAGGTCTAGTGGAAGGGGAGAAAATATCGGCGGCTGAGCCGTGATTCGAAGCAGCGCGCTCAGATTCTCTCGCTTCCTAGGCGGACGCGTTACCTCTAGGCCATCACTCCTTCATCGTCGGCATCGCGCCATCATTCTCTCTCTCTCGACACCGTGCTTTCTGTGCCAGTGTCGCCAGTTGGCCATCTTCTGTTTTCTCCACGCCGTCTTGTTTACCTGTAGATCTAGACATCAGCCCCGTCCGCGCATGATACGTAATGGTATGTTCAAGTGAGAAGTACGTTCGTATGCTGTGTGTGTGTGTGTGTGTGTGTGTGTGTGTGTGTGTGTGTGTGTGTGTGTGTGTGTGTGTGTGTGTGTGTGTGCATGGAAAAGTACGTATACGTATACATATGTATTTGTATTTGCATATTATGTGTGTGATTTTCAGTTTATGTTTGCACCTTGATATACACTACCCCCACCCCCCACCCCTCCCCACCAAACCCCCACCCCCACCCCCATTATTCCTTGTGACTCCGATACACTTGGTAATGAAGACATATTCTATCATATGCTACTATGTACTATTCTCTTCTATTCTACTTCATTTTATCTTATTGCAATGTCTGTTCCACACAGAAGGTCCCCGGCGAAACAGAATACAAACCACTAGTTATCTAAATAGAGAGGCATGGGCTGTATAGTTTCTATAACAGTCAAACCCAAGAATTAAAAATTGAAGAGGTAGAATAAAGCTTCTATAGAAACTAGGAAGCTGAAAGAGAAAAACGGCAGAATTAGAACAAGGGGCTGAGAGAGGGGGGTTCCATATATAGTAACTGGAGGCCTTGTTGTCGATGAGAGTACCCAAGCCAACATGGGGAGATGTTGTTATAACGAGGGAGCAAACGAGAGAATTTCATGACAACACAGGATGTGACGTCAGAGCCTCGTTACAGGGCTGCCCTGACTGATGGATTGCGTGACGAGGCGTCCTCCTCTGTGATCGTGTTCTTCTGTTTCCGTAACCACTAGGTGGCACTCCATTCCGCGTGGTCGTCTCTTTGGGCGATTTTTTTTATTTTTTATTTTATTTATTTATTTATTGTTTTTCAATAATTGTTTTCTTTGGAAGATAGGATTCTTCTTCTTCTTCGTTCATGGGCTGCAACTCCCACGTTCACTCGCATACATGTACACGACTGGGCTTTTACGTGCGTGACCATTTTTATCTTGCCATGTAGGCAGCCATACTCCGTTTTCGGGGGTGGAGGATAGGACTCCATGACGATGACAATGATAATAAACAAAAAAAAGAAGAAATAGAATGATGATGATGATGATGATGATAATGATGATGATGATATTACTATTAACAACAACAACAACAAAAATAATGATAATACCAACAACGAGAACAATAATTATGATAATGATGATGATAATGATGATGAAGCAGAAGTTTCAGTTTCAGTTTCAGTAGCTCAAGGAGGCGTCACTGCGTTCGGACAAAACCATATACGCTACACCACATCTGCCAAGCAGATGCCTGACCAGCAGCGTAACCCAACGCGCTTTGTTAGGCCTTGAGAAAAAAAGGGGGAATAAATAATAGATAAGCTTACATAAATAATAAATAATAATTATAATATAGAAAAAGGTAGTAGTAGTAATAATAATAATAATATAAAAAATAAAAATAAAAAACCCCAATAATAAATAAAATAAAAAATAAGACAGCAATGATGATAAATAAGCAAATAAATGTAAAACATGGAGACACACATTCACACATACCCCCACACATGCATAACAGATATACACCAAACATGCAGTTCCGCAGATATGAAAGCACAGTCGAATACATCTTAACGTACATGAGCTCCAACACACACACACACGCACACACACACACACCACACACATTACCCTGCACCTCCTCTACCCCCCTCCTCCACACACTCATTTCTAGTCTACGTATCGCAGCTTCCACGGCACACACACACACACACACAAACACACACTCACTCACAGAGATGAACACTTACTTGTACAAGCACACACACATACGCCCATATCTCCCACCCCCAACCCCACACACATATATACAAAGATATATATATATATATATATATATATATATATATATATACACGTTCCAATATCCTGTTGCTCCCACAGTGTAGGCATGCATACACTCACGTACCTCATCCTCTACACCACCTCCCCCCCGCAGCCCCACCTCCACTCACACACACATACACACACACACACACACACACACACACACACACACACACGCACGCACGTGCACAGAACTCTCCTGACACTTGTGCACACTTACACTCTCTCGCATGCACAAACGCACTCAAAAGCATAGACACACACATACACACACATACACACACGCACAGAGGCTGCCACTGATTGGCCGCAAGAGGGATGGGAAAAGATCTCTGATGCCAAGAGCGTGGCGTCTAGTGTGTTGCTCAGTCTATTGTATTTGGAAAGGCCCACAGAGACTCTGTTCCGTTTTGAAGAAATTTGCGCAATGTTGGTTTGGAAATGATGCCGATATTTGTTTGATTTGCAAAGCATCGTGCTCTACCTTTCATGTTAGACTTGCGGCCGCTCCCTCTCTCTGCTTTTATTTCGTTGAGGCGATCGATGGTGTGATGGCCTTGTACGTGTTATTTTTGATATTCTTTGACTTTTCTGAGGATTTCCGATTTTCCTAGATGTAGGCCGCTCGTTAGTGTTGCGTTACCAGCAAGTCTGTCAGCTCGTTCATTTCCCTTAACACCTGCATGTCCCAGGCAGTATGACCATGTGAGTTTTTTAATCTGAAAGTTGCGCATTGCCTTATGCCACTCTGGGCTTCCCATTCCGTTTTCAATTTTCTGTATGAGGTTCATTGAGTCGGTTAGAATCATGGCATGTTGGTTTCCGGGCGTATGGATGGACGATAGCCACTGGAGGGCATGTGTCGCAGCTTCAACTTCCATCGTTAGGCTAGAGGTTGTGACTTTGTAGGCAGCATTCTCTTCCCAAATTGTTTTTCCATTTTGTTTCGCAGTGAATCCCCAACCAGACTGGTCTTTGGTGACTGAGCCATCTGCGTATATGATGATGTCCTCTTCTTTACTGTTTTCTTCTATGAGTAAATGAAGAAGAAGAAGAAGAAAAGGGGTTGGACGGTGCTGAATAATGATGCTGGTGATAAGTATCAAGACGGTACTGATGACGATGATAGTACATACATATATATATATATATATATATATATATACCTCTCAAACCGCCTCACAATAACACGTCAGTCACACACACACACACACACACACACACACACACACACACACACACACACACAAAACTAGCGTAGAATGAACAGTTGTGTTTTCATGAATTACAGATACTGAATGGAAAGCCTACAGAGACGGCTTGAAGAACTTACAACTCTCGCACAATCTTTCCCTCTGTTGAAGGAAGGGACGCAACTGATTGTATCATTACCGGAAGATCGGAGAGACCAGACCGTAAAGGGACATAATCATTGCTTAGAAAGGTCAGAAATATACCTAAAGTGCCGTTCCAGAAATTAGTTTCAGTTACAGAGTCTTTTCGCTATTAGTGATATTAGGCAGAAACTACATTGAAAGCCGACATATTATGAGATTTTCTATCTGCCCTTGGGCATGCAGACAATTAGCCATACCGCTATCAGAGATATGTCCAATGTCTTAAAGAGTATGTTTGTATGTTTCATTTAGAGCATAACATTAAAAAGAAAAAAGAAAAAAAACAGAGAAAAAAGAATACGCTTATATCCTTTCAATTAGAACATAACATTTTTCTAAAAATCAATATGCTTGTATCCTTTCATTTAAAACAACTTTTTGTTTGTTTGTTTAAACCAGATGATTGGCACGTTGCGCGTATATGGACCAGTCCGCACACTCTGACGTCTCCTTGAAACTGAAACTGAAACCGAAACAGAAACAAAGAGAATGAATTGGTTGTCAAGCCGCGATGATCCTTGCAGAGAATTTATCGAACAAAAGGCAAAATAACGAGCCGCAATTTCCACCCTGGAGAATAATGACTGTGTTTCACGCTGAGAGAGAGATTTTTTTTAAAAATTAAAAAAAGTGGGGGAGAGGATAATAGAGAGCCAGGGGGAATGACAGACCTAAATAAAGTTTCCTGCAGACAGAATGACAAACCAAAGGTTCTTGCAGAATAGTGTTGATCAACACTGATCATTGATCATGCATTGCGACATATTCGGCGAGAAAACAAAACAACACACACACACACACACACACACACACAACACACACACACACGCACGCACACACAAAACACACACACACACACACACACACACACACACACACACACACACACACACACACACACACACACACACACAAACCACGAAGGACGGCTGTGAATCTGGGAGATTCTAATGTGTATTACGTTTCTATTTCGCAATTTTTTTTAAGAAGAAAGAGAGAAAGAGATAGATAGATAGAGAGAGAGAGAGAGAGAGAGAGAGAGACAGACAGACAAACAAACAGACAGACAGATCAGCACTAAATTGTGTGTGTGCAAGTGTGTGTGTGTGTATGTGTGTGTGCGCGCTCGCGTGTGTGTATATGTGTACGTGTGTGTGTAAGTGAGTGTGTGAATGTGTGTGAATATATATATATATACAACATGCTGATTACACGCGCGTGTTACATAAAAAGGCCACATATTTCATAAAACTAGGGCAAAATATAAAACGCTTTTGGCGTCACGGTCAAATATCAAGTCAGTTCAAATAACAGCCTGTCGGTTGGGAGAAACATTTGAATATGAAACACACACACACACACACACACACACACACACACACACACACACACACACACACACAACACGCATATATTGAGTAACATATAAAAAGTCTTGCATTGTTTATGGCATACATCCCTTTTTTTGTATGTATACTGTCCTGTGTATATTTTTTGTCGCCCTAGCTCTCCACCACCCACCCGATTTGCATACCCTACCCTTCAAAAGTATTGCGTAGCATTTATTCATAATTAGAAAATAAAAATTTTAAAAATTAAAAAAATAAAAACCCGTAGAATTTGCAACCTAGTGTTGACGGCACCTGCTATGAACTTTACCCCCCCCCCCCCAACTCAGGAATTACACCCAGGTAATTTTCGTGACAGCGAGATTCGATCACGTGTTTACAGACACCCATCCAGTTCACGGACGGTTCAGCGCCCAAGGTCGGAAATGAAACATGTTACCCAGCTCAGGCATATCACACCCGGTGTAGCAGCTTATTTTGTACCCCCTGTTGGTTTTTACCTCGGGGGGCCCAAACCTGTTTTAACTGGTCAGGATTCACTCCGGGGTTCATTCGAGGATATCCCCCCAAAAGAGCCTGGGGTAAAACCTAGTAGGGAGGGTGGTTTGAGTCTGTTACACCGGGATACGTGTATGCCTGCTCCTTGTTGAGCTTTTGTTAATCATCGGAGCTGCTGGCAGCGAGCTCATTCGTGAATAATGAAACACAATTTCTGGTCAGCTTTGTTGCCCAGCCATTATTGTCGATGCCATCAGCCAGGTATGAAAGTCCAATTTCTGGACAGTGGTGTGTGTGTGTGTGTGTGTGTGTGTGTGTGTGTGTGTGTGTGTGTGTGTGTGTGTGTGTGTGTGTGTGTGTGTGTGTGATTGTTGTTGGCATCTAGCTTCAGCACATTATTTCATTGTATGAAGAACAACAAAGAGCATGGAATTAGCAGAATCCCCCCCCCCCCCCACACACCCCCCTGTCTGTCTTCGTTTCTCGCGCTGTCTCTGTCTGTCTGTCTGTCTGTCTGTCTCTCTTTCTCTCTCCTTGGTATTATAGCAGACAAACCTTGTTTAGGCTAACATTACTCTTGTCTTGCAGAAATGAATCTGTCATCAAAAACTTTGCAGTGTTTTGTATAAAGCATTTTCAGAGGAGTTGACATTCTGATATTGTTCAAATATACAGTATTCATGAATAACTTGCGTAATATGTATGTGCACATTATCATCTAAAAACATCTTACTTATGGGTAACCCCTTCAAATGGAGCCGCCCATGGCCTTTCTGGAATAAAACATCGTTATCATTATCGTTATCGTTATCTCTCTCCTTGCTTTCTCTGTCTGTCTCACTCCCCCTGTCCTTCTTCACGTCTTTAATTCCCCGGTAATAAATATACTACAACTGACTGTCGATATTGTAGTTCTTTAGCATGAACCGTGTCTTTGTGGCAATGTATTCTGCTAATTGCCTCTGTTTTATGTGGTTTCATTATCAGCGACCGGTTACGTTTGATCGCCCGGGTAAACTGGCAAGGGTATCTTTCAATCGATATCTCCTTCATAAGGGGCTGTGGCCAGATGAATAAGTCATCCTTGACCGTACTTGTAACGCTTTGTCTTTCTATCTATCCTTCTTTCTTTCTGTCTGTCTGTCTGCCTGTGTGCCTGTCCGTCTGTCTGTCTCTCTCTCTCCTCTCTCTCTCTCTCTTTGTATGTCAGTCTGTCTGTCCCTCTGCCTGTGTATATCTCACTGTGTTTATCTATGTGTCTCTTCTGCTCTTTCTTTCCTTTTAATCCATCGATATATCTAGTCATTTATTGGTTGTTGTTTTTTTTAAACAAGTCCTCCATCTTAAGAATAACTATTCTCTGTGAGATTCAAAGCCACTTCTTTTGCAAAGTCCGTCAAAACAATACATACAATCTGTAACGATAACAAAACATGTAATTTGTTATAACACGACCTGTCCAGCAATTGGCAGTAAGAATTCGTAAGACAAAGTCAATATTCGCTAAGAGAGGAAATATCGAGTAACAATCAATGAGACATATAATGCACAGAACAAAGAGCAGTATTCGAACTCTGTTGAGGAACAAGTAAGTGTTCATCTCTGTGAGTGTGTGTTTGTGTTTGTGTGTGTGTGTGTGCCGTGGAAGCTGCGATACTTAGACTAGAAATGAGTGTGTGGAGGAGGGGGGTAGAGGAGGTGCACGGTAATGCGTGTGTGTGTGTGTGTGTTGGAGCTCATGTACGTTTATATGTATTTGACTGTGCTTTCATATATGTGAAACTGCATGTCTGGTGCATTTCTGTTATGCATGTGTGGGTGTATGTGTGAATGTGTGTCTTCATTTTTTACATTTATTTGCTTATTTATCACCATTGTTGTCTTACTTATTTATTTATTTATGTTTTATTATTATCATTTTATTAGTATTACTAATATTATTACTACTACCTTTTTCTATATTATAATTATTATTTATTTATTTATTTATTTATGCAAGCTTATCTATTATTTATTCCCCCGTTTTTTTTTTGTTTTTTTTTTGGTTTTTTTTTGGTTTTTTTGTTTTTTTTTTTTTTTTTTTGTTGTTTTTTTGTTTTGTTTTTTTTTGTGTGTGTGTGGTTGTGTGTGTGTGTTTTTTTTTTGTTTTTTTTTTTTTTTTTCCCAAGGCCTGACTAAGCGCGTTGGGTTGCGCTGCTGGTCAGGCATCTGCTTGGCAGATGTGGTGTAGCGTATATGGTTTTGTCCGAACGCAGTGACGCCTCCTTGAGCTACTGAAACTGAAACTGAAACTGAGGAACAGGCAGTTTTGCAATCCGTTATGCTAGTATCAGTATCAGTATCAGTATCAGTATCAGTATCAGTAGCTCAAGGAGGCGTTACTGCGTTCGGTCAAATCCATAAACGCTATACCACATCTGCCAAACAGATGCCTGACCCGCAGCATAACCCAACGCGCTTAGTCAGGCCATGAGAAAAAAAAAAAGAAAAAAAGAAGAAAAAAAAAGTAATAGTAATAATGATGATGACGATGATGATTATAATAATAATAATATAAAATAAATGAATAAATAAAATAACAATAAAAAATTAATTAATTAATTAAATTAAATTTTAAAATAGATAAATACATAGAAATACTACTACTAATGATAATAATATTTATAAGGCGCAAAATCTTGATGAAGTCAAGTCTATGCGCACAAAAAAAAAGAAGACAACAATGATGATAGATAAGCAAAAAAAATGTAAAACATGCAGACACACATTCACACATACACACACATTATTTTTTCTTTCTTTTCCCTTCTTTTTAATTTTTATTTTTATTTTATTTTTTTAAATATTATTTTCATTGATGGCTTGATGTAAAAAAAGTAATTGTTGCTTATTCAATTTACCATCATGAAATAAAATCTTGACTTGACTTGACTTGACACACACATGCATAACAGATATGTAACAAACATGCAGTTTCACAGATAATTATGAAAGCACAATCAAATACACATAAACGTACATGACCCCCAACACACACACACTACCCTGGACCCCCCCCCCCCCCCCCCAACCCCACACCCCTCACCTCTTCCACACTCATTTCTAGGCTACGTATCGCAGCTAGTAGTTTGTTTTAATCCTTTTCTTTGTTTTGTTTTGAGCCCTTTGTTTCTTATTTCCAGAGGGGGAGGGGGGGGGGTGGAGGTGGGAGGTCTTGGTCCATTCATTCACGTACATTGTTGTGGGTTTTGTTGTTGTTTTTGTTCTTGTTGTTGCTGTGGTGGTGGTGGTTGTGGTGATGGTGGTGGTGGTGGTGGTGGTGGTTGCTGTTGTTGTTGTCAGCGAAAGTCTTGAACATTTCTTTTGCTTTCTTTTTTGGATTTGATATTTGCCGGGTACACTTCTTGCTTTTTGTGTGTGTGTGTGTGTGCGTAAGACGTGTAAGGTGCATGTTTTTATGTCCATTTTGGTATCATTACTTTGTGCATTATGTAGAACTACTTATGTGTTCAAGTTTCTTTTATCTTTTTTTTTTTTTTTTTTTCCTCTGGTGGAAAAAAAAAATAATAAAAAACCCTGACAGAATGGTCAGAAAGAGGCCTATCCTTCACGTATGTTACTTCACCTGCGTCTACTTGCCTATTCATTTTCTTTTCTTTTCTGTGATTCTCTGAATCCAGGTTTCACAGGATCGATTCTGGAATGTACTCAGTCCTGAAATGCCCCAAGCGTGCGGCAGTCGGCTGGTCTACAGCCAAAGCAACGGTGCTAAATATTTCCTTAGTGTGTAGGCGCGCGCGTTGCATAAATTATAGTAAGATTGAAAAAAAAAAACAACAACAAAAACCCCGAAACAAATCAAACGAAAAAAGAAAAAGAAAAAAACGGGAAAAAAAGGGAAGGGTTTGGTAAAGTTTCTGTTTCCAGGTGTCAAGGAGTGCAGGTGTATTCATGGACACAACATCACATCTGCTTTAAAAAGATAGAGAGGGGGAGGAAGGTGGCAGAATGGTTAAGACGCTCAGCTGCCAATACAGAGAGTCCGTGAGGGTGTGGGTTCGAATCCCGCTCTCGCCCTTTCTCCTAAGTTTGACTGGAAAATCAAACTGAGCGTCTAGTCTTTCGGATGAGACGATAAACCGAGGTCCCGTGTGCAGCACGCACTTGGCGCACTGAAAAAGAACCCATGGCAACGAGAGTGTTGTCCTCTGGCGAAATTACGTAAAATGAAATCCACTTTCATAGGTACACAAATATGTAAGCATGCACTCAAGGCCTGACTAAGCGCGTTGGGTTATGCTGCTGGTCAGGCATCTGCTCAACAGATGTGGTGTAGCGTGTATGGATTTGTCCGAACGCAGTGACGCCTCCTTGAGAAAGTGAAAGTGAAAGTGAAAGAGAGGGGGGGTGGGGGGCGTAGGGGGTGCGGGGGGTGGGGGTGGGGTATGGGGCGCAGGGAGGGAGAATGGGGAGGGGAAGCAGAGGGAAAGGAAGGAATGAGGAAGAAAAGGAAAAAAAAAAGGATGGAAGAAAGAAAGAGAACGAAAAATAAAGACAGGCACACAAGTAGTGTACACATGTACTGTTGTTTTGTTGTTGTTGTTGTTTTGTTGTTTGTGTTTGTGTTGTTGTTGTGTTGTTGTTGTTTGTGCTGTTTTGTTGTTGTTTGTGTTGTTGTCTTGTTGTTGTTTGTGTTTGTGTTGTTTTGTTGTTGTTTGTGTTTGTGTTGTTGTTGTTTGTGTTTGTGTTGTTGTTGTTTGTGTTGTTGTTGTTGTTGTTTGTGTTTGTGTTGTTTGTTTGTGTTTGTGTTGTTTGTGTTGTTTGTTTGTGTTTGTGTCGTTTGTGTTTGTGTTGTTGTTTGTTTGTGTTTGTGTTGTTTGTTTATGTTTGTGTTGTTGTTATTTTTATTTTTATAGTAAAGTCTATATTTACTGTTATCCTGGAGTGTACGTACGTACTTTTGTTCTGTAGTGTACATGTATACTGTTATTCTGTAACGCACATATGCACTGTCATTATGTAGTGTAATATGTACTGTCGATATGTAATGTGCATATACAATGTTTTTCAGTAGTGTGCATATGTATTATCATTCTGCAGTATGCATGTGTATTGCCTGTCTGTTGTGTGAACATATGCACTGTTATTCTGCAATGTGCATATGTGATGTTATTCTGTCGTGTACATATGAGCTCTTATTATGTGTGATGCGCAGACTTTTCGTTAACTCTCCAAGATTTTGACGTACAGTTTGCAGTTTTAAAATTTCACATTTCTATACAACCATTCCGTAAAATCATAATTATTTGAGAGCAAATTACTTTGAAACGTACGAGTTTTGGAGGACCTTCGATGTAATGATTTCTGTTTGTCCATTTGCTTAATGTTTGTTGGTTGGTTGTTGTTGTTGTTGTTGTTGTAGTTTTCCTCTTCTGTCCCAGGAGCAAAAACCTTTTCGTGTGATCGATATTTTGCTGTCAACCGCCTGCTCTCTAATTTGTGCGATCATCAGGATCTATCTGGATTCAGATCTTTGTGTTGGTGTTCGAGGAATAGAATTTACTCCCTTACTTCATTTTTTTTTTTTCTTCCGTTCTCGCTAAGCAGCTAACGGCGAAATTAGCTGACCTAGTGAAGATTTACAGTCCACCCTGCCCTGGCCTGCATTCTTCTTCTGATACACGCAGCTTTGAAATCACGCGTTACAGACGCAAGTCTGCCTTTTTTGTTAAGTGGAGTGATGGCCTAGAGGTAACTCGTCCGCCTAGGAAGCGAGAGAATCTAAGCGCGCTGCTTCGAATCACGGCTCAGCCGCCGATATTTTCTCCCCCTCCACTACACCTTGAGTGGTGATCTGGACGCTAGTCATTCGGATGAGACGATAAACCCAGGCCCCTTGTGCAGCATGCATTTAGCGCACGTAAAAGAGCGCACGGCAACAAAAGGGTTGTTCCTGGAAAAATTCTGTAGAAAAATCGACTTCGATAGGAAAAACAAAACTGCACGCAGGAAAAAATACCAGTAAAATGGGTGGCGCTGTAGTGTAGCGACGTGCTCTCCCTGGGGAGAGCAGTCCGAATTTCACACAGAGAAATCTGTTGTGATAAAATGAAATGCAAATACAAATACAAGTCCAATGATTTCCGAACGTTTAGTACACGACTGTCCTTGGTTCTGGAAACCTCGACCACAAAATATCAGACACTGTTCAACTATTGAATTTTTCAAATCCTAATCTTGAAACATCATCTCTTCAAACAATATTTCAAACTATAGATATTCTCCCTCCTCCTGTTTAGTGTTTAAACTATGGATTCTTGTGACAAATCCACTGACAAACTCCAATGCGAATAATTTTAAATGGAGTAAGGTACTGATGTGGATGATCGAATTCGGTCAAAGCAAGAAAGTCTCAGCTTTAAAAAAAAAACAAAACCGGTGGATCGCGTCACTGCAAAAAAAGAAAAACAAAAACAAAAAACCCGAAACAAACAAACAAACAGAAAAAAAAGGCCAGACCAGAATGATCCCTGGGTAAAATCCAACTGAGGGGGTACGTTTGAGGCTGCTACACCTGGAGATCTGTTTATCACAGTTGCCGGTCTGCTCCGTTATTTAGTTGGTGCTTGTCTCCGGCCTGCATCATCTTGCAGAGAGCTGGCAGCGATCCATTTGCTTTGTGAGGACACTGATAATCCGCCCCAAGTTAGCAATAATGGATGGCTCTATGATTTGTTCCCCCTGGCTGACTGGGGCACAAAAGCGCTGGATTAAAGGACACAATAGCGGAACTGACGGGTATCATTCACCGAAATGCGTTCAGCTAATACCTGCCTCAGCGCACACACAGACCTAATCAGAAACGTCTGGATTTTTCCCTTCCGTTTCTTTTATTACGAAATCGACAATAGCCAAAGCAAGCTTCGCTGGGTCCGGTCAATCGATTAGACAGTCCATTCTTCTTTAACTCTCTCCATACGAACGGCGAAAGAGACAACGTTAACAGCGTTCCATCCCAATTACCATCATCAAAATATTGCAAGCGGAACGCTCTTATACTGAAGAGGTGAATGTTGACAAAGAATACCACAGTTCTGACGACGGAAGCTAAAGGTTGGGTCATTCAGACACCCACTGGACATCCGAGGGGTCTGTGTAGAGGAGAAGAGAGGACTGGCCGTACTGAGTGAGTTAACGAGAATCCGTTGCGGAGATTCCATTGTGAATTATCTGGATTCGTAGTCTGCATTCCACTTGGCGTATAGACAGTCAAAATTAAAAGTAGAAAAACAGGACTGAAGCCAATGGCAACAAAACATCCGTGACAATTTATGCAGTTTCAGTTTCAATGAGGTGTCAGTGCGTGCAGATTCATCCAAATCATTGTCGTGCAGTTTATCAACGAACGCCAATCAAAGAACTGCATAAGAATCAATGATAAAAACTACACACTCATTGTCCCGAAACAGCTATCATGAAAACTGGCTACAATCTCGTCATTGCACTTGATATGAATGAAATCTCATTCCTTGTTCTGTTTGATCATTTGGCTGCGTTTGACATAAACGACCCAGCTGTTCTTATCACTCGGGTTCATCATAACGTTTAACGGGTTTTTTGTTTGTTTGTTTCTTTCTTTCTTTTCTTTTTTTGTTTTTTGTTTTTGTTTTGTTGTTGTTGTTGTTGTTGTTGTTGTGTTTTTTTGTTTTGTTTTGTTTTTAATAATTTGTATTTGTATTTCATTTTATCACAACATATTTCTCTGTGTGAAATTCGGACTGCTCTCCTCAGGGAGAGCGCGTCGCTACACTACAGCGCCACATTTTGTTTTTCCTGAGTGCTGTTTTGTTTGTTTTTCCTATCGAAGTGGATTTTTCTACAGAAGTTTGCCAGGAACAAGCCTTTTGTTGCCGTGGGTTCTTTTACGTGCACTAAGTGCATGCTGCACACGGGACCTCGGTTTATCGTCTCATCCGAATGACTAGCGTCCAGACCACCACTCAAGGTGTAGTGGAGGGGGAGAAAATATCGGCGGCTGAGCCGTGATTCGAGCCAGCGCGCTCAGATTCTCTCGCTTCCTAGGCGGACGCGTTACCTCTAGGCTATCACTCCAATCAGATCATTTCAAAAAGTTTGATTCTCACCATAATGGAGTGGTGGCCTAGTGGTAGCGCGTCTGCCTAGGAAGCGAGAGATTCTGAACGTATGGGATCGAATCCTACACTCACCGGATTTTTCTCCCCCTATACCAGACCTTTGA
>NC_134884.1:16386124-16388624 GCF_041734735.1 Babylonia areolata
TTTGTCCTTTTTCTTTGTACTTTTTTGTTGTTGGAAATCTGACACTCTCAATATGTGTGTCTACCTGCCTCCAGCCTCGCTCTCTTGATGTTTTTTTTTCTTAGTGTTAATGACTTCTCTCTGTGTGTGTGTGTGTGTGTGTGTGTGTGTGTGTGTGTGTGTGTGTGTGTGTTCCTGTCTCTCTATATCTCTCGATATATATATATATATATATATATATATATATATATATATATATATATATACGAGTATATATCGGGTGTCCCCTCAAAAAAGTGAACCGCTTTTTGACAAGTATTTTCCCAGTGATAGAGAAACAGAATTCACACAGTAACCTTAGGGTATTATCAATAGGTCTGCAAAATATCTGAAAGTTCGGACGCAAATTATGCGAGTATTGTCAAATTCAAAACATGTCCAAAAATCCAATATCACAGCTGTGCAATGTGACCTTCATCATGTTCATGCCAGCTGCCAGGTGTTGGCATCTGTCAATCAGTGTCAGTCTATAAATAGCCTGTCTAGGTGTCAAGTCTTTTTTTTTTTTTTTTTTTTTTTCGTCTGTATCCAAAATCAGTTCTGTCCAAAGTTTCGGTTTGAAAGGATCAACCATGCCTTTGAGTGAAAGTGATAAGGTTACCATTGAAAACTGATTCAAAGAGAAAGGCCGGGGTGGAAGAAGGATCGCAAAGGAATTTCCAGGCAAGGGGTGGAGTCATGTCACTGTAAATACACGCACCAGAAGGTCAGTAGCACGTAAAATTCTTTCGCCATTCTTTGCACAGAAGACTTACTCACATGTAAATCGCTTGCAACTTCTCTAAGAGACTTGTGGGTCCCAGGGTTCTCCTCCAGGATTGAATCAGTTCCTCAACAAGGTCCTTGTTCTCCTCCGAACATGCAGTCTTCAGTCTTCCACCGCCAAGTTTACGTGCTACTGACCCTATAGTGCGTATTTTAGCGATAAGTCTATTTACAGTGACATGAATCCACCTCTTGCCTGGAAATTCCTTTACGATCCTTCTTCCACCCCAGCCTTTCTCCTTGAAACAGTTTTTATTGGTAATCGTATCACTTTCACTCAAAGGCATGGTTGATCCTTCCAAACTGAAACTTTGGACAGAACTGATTTTGGATACAGACGAAAAAAAATAAAATAAAATAAATCAATAGTAGATTAAAAAAGTAAAAAAAGAAAAAGTTTTTAAAAAAAGGTATATCAAAAAAAAAAAAAAGGGAGAGAGAAAAAAGTATTAAAAAAAAGAAGACGAAAAAAAAAAGAAACCTGCGTTGTGAATCGAACTCGCGTTCTCCCTGTTGTAAGTCTGTGACACTATAACAATGTCGTCACTTCGGACTGACGTTGATCAGCCAATTTCGTACCGCTCTCGCTCTGTGCAAAAAGACACAGTGAATATCATGGAATCCATTTGGTCCTTGTGACTTCTCGCAAAAAAAATGAATCATGCATTTTACACCTCATTCGGCAGTTGATGGGCTGGTCGTGTGCCTTGTGCTTGGTTTGCATGTGACTTCATTATTGGTGATTTCTCCAATGTAACATTGCAACAGTCAAGGTCATCCTTAATTGACACTCGAAAAATTGGACGATATCTGTCCTGAATCAGCAAATCCCCTGAATGTTTTCTCGGGGGGGTTGGGGGGGGGGTGTGTTGGGGTGGGGGGTATTACTTTTTTTTCTTTTTTTTTTTTTTTTTTTTTTTTGGGGGGGGGGGTCTTGGGGCTACGACTTCACGCATGTACACATATGGATCCCTACACACACACACACACACACACACACACACGCACGCACGCACGCACACACACATACGCACGCACACACACACACACACAGACGCATACACACACACACACACACACACACGTACACACACACACACACACACACACACACACACACACACGCACACACACGCACACACACACACACGCACACACACAATGGGTTGGTATTCGCTTCCAGTGAGACGTGAAATTGAAGGTCTGATTAACACTAGTGCGTTCGAAATGAAAAGTAAATCTGATCTGCGATGCCTTTGTGTGTGTGTGTGTGTGTGTGTGTGTGCGTGTTTGTGTGTATGTGTGTGTGTGTAATTTGTGTGTGTCTGTGTGTGTGTGTCTGTTCGCGCGCGCTCGTGTGTGTGTTTGTATGCCCCTGTGTGCCCCATTTCGTCTACTGCCTATTCCCAGGTGGCATCAAGAGAGAGAGAGAGAGACAGAGGGAGGAAGAGACAGAGAGAGAGAGATAGAGACAGGGGGAGGAAGAGACAGAGAGAGAGACAAAGAGAGACAGAGGGAGGAAAAGACATGGACAGAGACAGAGGGAGGAAGAGACAGGGAGAGACATGAAGAGAGACAGAGAGAGACAGAGACAGAGAGAGACAGGGAGAGAGACAGAGGGAGGAAGAGAGGGGAAGAGACGGAGAGAGACAGAGAGATAGAGGGAGGAAGAGACAGGGAGAGAGACAGATGGAGG
>NC_134884.1:16396124-16408624 GCF_041734735.1 Babylonia areolata
TTACACACACACACACACACTCCACACACTCCCTCACGCAGAACGGAATTAAATCAGTCAGTGTCAGAGACTAAGCAAAGCGTGCAGGCTACGCCACCGTGTAATCACGTCATTTGCCGATACGGAGCGGAGCCACGGTTGCTACATGGCACGTCCGTCTTTGTGCCAGTCCATTGGATCTAAAAGTAGATGGATAGCTCATTGGCCAGGAAAACTGAAGCCAACTGGACGCCATACTGATATTCGTATCAGTCCGTTGAGAAGTTGTCTGCTAACTGGTCCTACTTTCTGAACTGTAACCGTGTATCTTCGATGAAATCGTGTTATGCTTGCCCCCACGACATGCGAAATGTGGTGTCTTGATTGATATCTGCCAATGGGTTATTTTCCAAAGTGATTACAGGAAAACAGTGCAGTGGCACATGGGGCAAGATTGCTGTGGAGGCACACACAGGAATGTCAGCTAAATTAACGCCGCGAGCAAGTGAAAGCTTGCTGTGAAGCAGTCACTGTATTCAACAGAGCGCTCGGCTACATATCGGAAGTTACCGCTTCGCGCTGTACAAACACGTGTAGCAAAATGGCTGATTGAACACTTCCGCTGGCTTCAGTTTGCAAAGGGGCCAAGAAGGCATGCGCTATCCACCTATTTTTAGAGCAGTGGGACTGCACCAGGTGAAAGGTAGAAAGAAGAGCTGAACGGCTGGCTGATTGGGCTGTGTGTCCCATTGTGTCTGGTCTGTGCTTTTGTCTTTTGTTGGAACGTCTGGGTTTATCTCTCTGTCTCTGTCTCTGTCTCTCTCTGTGCCGTGTGTGTGTGTGTGTGTGTGTGTGTGTGTGTGTGTGCCGTGTTTATGTAAACAAAAGATTTAGGGAGGGGGTGGGGGAGAGAGAGAAGCAGAGACATAATAACCCCACCCCCTCCCTAAATCTTTTGTTTACATAAACACGGCACACACACACACACACACACACACACACACACACACACATTCAACGGAATGGAATCCGTCAGTGTCAGAGAATAAGTAAAGCGTGCAGACTATCCCACCGGGTAATGACGTGATTTGCTGAGCAGAGCCACGGGCCACGTTCGTCTGTGTGCCAGTGTCTTCCCTGCATCAGGAAGTACTTGACTCACTATATATAGCGATGACTGATCGATAGTTCCAATCTTTATCGAGAAACTGGACATTGACCTAGCCCGGTTTTCCAAGGTTGCTGTCATCTTCCCGTCAGCTGATTAGGTAGAACAGGACAAGACACGGCGACTCTTTATTTTTTCTTTTGTATGTCAGCCGGTATTTATGTACCATGTATTTATCTCTGCCACATATTCCCGTTGATATAATTCGCACGTCGCTCATCTCAGTTCTCCACATACAGCAACATCCTATTAACCCTTTCACCGCCAAGCTCGCATTTATGCACAGGCGTGGTAGAGGACCCATATCACTGAAAGGTGACCATTCATTGGTCTGTTATACAGGAACCTACTGCTCTTAATGTTCGTTGGTAGGATAGGCCATAATTTCTATACATCGCAGGGGGAATCCCCAGCTATTCTTAGCCACTGTCTTTTCTGTGTTTATACCACAAGGGAATTTTGTACTCTAAATTGACTCTCGGTGAAAGGGTTAAGGATTCGTTCATCCGCCACAATCAGTGCATAAGGACAACCAATGTTAGATTCCCGCATACAGCCACAGCTTATTAACGGTTCGTTCACCCGCTACCATCAGTGCACGAGGACTGACCAATGTTAGATTTCCCCTGACATCACCTGCCAGCGAAGACCCTGTATTACTGCTCCTGAGTCACGGGCGGAATAGCCGAATGGTTAAAGCGTTGGACTTTCAATCTGAGGGTCCCGGGTTCGAACCTCGGTGACGGCGCCTGGTGGGTAAAGGGTGGAGATTTTTACCATCTCCTAGGTCAACATATGTGCAGGCCTGCTAGTGCCTGAACCCCCTTCGTGTGTATATGCACGCAGAAGATCAAGTACGCACGTTAATGATCCTGTAATCCATGTCAGTGTTCGGTGGGTTATGGAAACAAGAACTTACCCAGCATACACCCCCCGCCCCCCGAAAACGGAATATGGCTGCATACATGGCGGGGGTAAATAAACAAAACAGTCATTCACGTAAAATGTTACATGTCTGTCTGGAGTGTGTGTGTGCGTGTGCCTGAAATCTGATTGAACGAGACAGGAAACGAATGATGAGTGCCCAGTGGCAGCCGTTAGTCGGCTCTAGCCAGGTAGGCAGCCTGTTGTGCAAAGGACCCCGTGTTTGTAAAGCGCTTAGATCTTGGTCTCTGACCAAGGATAGGCACTATATAAGTATCCATATCAATCAATTTGTCATTTCGGTGGTGTGTGTGTGTGTGTGTGTGTGTGTGTGTGTGTGTGTGTGTGTGTACAATTAAGCATTCAAAATCAGCAAATCTTTTCTTTTCTTTTTTTACTGCACCGTTTCAGCGGCATTACTCCCACGCCGCTCATTCCGAGTCCCCCCCAATACACAGCCACACACGGGCTCGTATGTCCCAGTCCCAGTGCCGGCAGTCCGCAGGGAACCATCGATGTTTGGTCGCCAGAAAGCCACACACCAGAAGAGACTTTACACTGCCGGTAGTGCTAAGTAGCGTCTGTTCTGATTTGAGAGACTTAGGACACCATCTATTAAGCCCCCCCCCCCCCCCCCCCCCCCGCCCCCCCTCCCTCCCCCCCCCCCCCCCCCCCACCAAACATTTCCAAGGCAGAAGTTGCAGCCCTTAACAGAATCGTAAAAACTGCCACCAAGATTACCGGGGCTGATCTACCTTCTCTAGAAGACATATATTATAAGCGGCTACTCATAAAAGCAAAATCAATCAGCCAGGACGAATCGCATCCAGCTTTTGGGATTTTCGAGATGCTCCCTTCTGGTCGACGGTACAGAAGTATAAGGACAAAAGCCAATCGCTTCGCCAATAGCTTTCCCCCTAAAGCAGTCAATGCCCTGTCTCTCGAACAAACCCAGTATGATTAATTGAATTGTGCAATCAACAACCAGGAACCTGAAGAACAAGTCATCAGCCCCATCCACATGTAATATGCAGCTTCTGTTCAAACGTGTGTGTGTATGTGTGTGTGTGTGTGTGTGTGTGTGTGTGAGAGAGAGAGAGAGAGAGAGAGAGAGAGAGAGAGAGAGAGATAGTGCGTGCATGTGTGAGTATGTACAAGCTTTTATATTGATATGCACTTGTATGTATCCTAATTTATACTGTATTTGTGCTTGTATATGATTTTTTGATTTATGTACGTATCTTGTTATGTACCCCCCACACCCCCCCGCACCCCCCAATATTCCTTATGACCCAGGTACACTTGGTAATAAAGACAAATTCTATTCTTTTCTATTCTATTAAGACAATAATTGCTTTGTTGCGAAACCAAACTGAGCGAAAGTCTCTCCAGGAGAGTCCACATGAACAAAGGGAGCATACCATTCACGTGGAAAAAAAAAAAATCAGTCCTGAAATCGGACTCTCCGCGGTCAGCTAAGCTACAAGCAACATGATCTGACGTGGCATAAAACTTTCTCTCCATACTTGCACAAACAGCTATAGCCGGACACCTCTCTGTGTTCAGATTTCTCCCCGTTCCCCTCTGTCTTGTAACAGGCAATCAACACACAAAACCTGAACAGTTCAGCGGGACCTTTGTCAAGTTAAAACATCTATTGGCTGTCATGGTTTCAAAGAACGTCTTCTGTTTCAAGTTTAACAGAATGCTTCTGTTTATCTCTGTCTCTCTCTCTGACTGTCTCTCTGTTACTTTCTGTCTCTGTCCGTCTGTTAATCTCTGTCGCCCCCCCCCCCCCCCTCCCCTTTCCCCTTCTTTCTTTTGTTCTGCAATCCATTTTCTTTTTTGAATGCTTGAGCATTTGGCAATTCTCTTTGGAGTATAAAAATAAAAATAATAAAATAAATAATAAAAAAAGACAAATGAATGTGATTGCTTACCACCTTGCACATGTGAACTGAATAAAAACAAGTTTAGAAAAATTATCTTCGGAGAATTTTCCTCCCAGTCACCCCATTTACCTTTTGCGCAATCTGTCCTCTGTACCCGAATATTCCAGGACTGGTCTGCGCGGCCGATCTTAACAATCGCTAAGTTTGCTTAGTGTTAAGACTTTGTCCCAAGTCAACGCAAATTCCGTAGACTTAGAGAAATTCTTAACGCTAAACTACAAACTTAGTGTACTGCAAAAGATGTCTTTGTACAAACCGGCCCAGGTTATATCGGTTTTTGTTTGTTTGTTTGTTTTTGTTTTTGTGCCTTTAGCGTTTGGTTTTTGGGAAATTCAGGACTCAACGGCCGGGGATGTAGCAACCAGATGAAAGTCCGTGGTGGCAAAAGATGAAAAAGAGAAGGCGAGGAGGTGTAAGGTAACAGGTGCAAATAAATAACAAATAACTCTTCCGTCATTAAACACACACACACACACACACACACACACACACACACACACACACACACACACACAACAAACAACACTTTTTTTTTCCAAAGATACCTTGAGGAAAGAAACCGGAGGCAGAGGGTGCGAGAAAGATGATAGAATATCATGAATATTAAACTGTTCAATATTGACAGCACTTTTGGGGGGGGAGATTATGGTTGCCCTTAGCATTCATTCCTATCGGAGACGGGTTCTTCAATAATGATGAAACGCGTGTCCCCTGCCCGACCAAACCTAACTCATATCAATCACCAGAGGTCTCTGCAAACTGGTTCTGGACGTCGCCCCAGGTGCCAAGCTCTCAGACCTCACTTTATGTTTTGCAGCGTTCTGTCAGACTCAACAAAATCGCAATACGTTGATTTCCCAAGACCACCCACGGAGGAGATTAATGGGGGTGGGGTGGGGTGGGGGTGGGGGGATATGCATTTTACAGGAACGGGAAAGTGCAAACAGCCAGTGAATGATTTATCTTGGCATCTCATGTCAGGGCGGATACCTAAAGTGTGCTTGGGAGGATGTGTTGCCGTTCGTCCTCAGTATCATGCATATTTGATAGGAGGTGTGTGTGTGTGTGTGTGTGTGTGTGTTTGTGTGTGTGTGTGTGTGTGTGTGTGTGTGTGTGTGTGTGTGTGTGTGATTTCCGTAATACGTGCGACTCGTCCACCTCCGCGTGCATGGCTATCTTTCTCTGTCTGTGTGTCTGTGCACATTGACTGTCTAGATCCCCGGGGTGATGTGTGTGTGTGTGTGTGTGCGCGCGCGCGTGTGTGTGTGTGTGTACGTGTGTGTGTGTGTGTGTGTGTGTGTACGTGTGCGTGTGTGTGTGTGTCTGTCTGTCTGTGTTTGTGCCTACATCCTTCAAACTATGAAAATAGTGAATACATTTTTATATGTAATTCACACACACACACACACACACACACACACACACACACACGGAATAGTACATAAAAACGAGAAACAACAGCGTGGTCGTGGTGTGGGGATGTTCTTTATTTCCTTGAAGTATTGCGATAATGGTTATCAATATTGTGGTATGGTGTCAAGTATTGTGCAACTGGTGTCAAGTATCGTGATAATTATGAGATTGCATCCTTTTGGTATCCTGGTGTTTGATGTGTTGGTTTAGCGTTGTGCTGTAGGTGACGTGTTTCTATATGCACACGTACATAAATCACAGAAATCACTGTTAGTGTGTTTGGTTGGATGTCATGAATTGCTGGTGTTTACATGCATATTTTTCACGTTAGGTTGTGTTTTTTTTTGTATTTTTGTTTTTTGTTTTGTTTTGTTTTTCAGTGCGCATTCCGGCATGTTTTGCACTGAAAGTTGCCAATATAAATTAGATAATTATATATTCATTTATTTGCATTTTAAGGAGTAGTAGAAGTCGTAATATAAGCAGCAGCAGTAGTAGAATAGAATAGAATATATCTTTATTACCAAGTGTACCGGGGTCACAAAGAATATTGGGGGGGGGGGGGGGGGGGAATAGTACATAACAAGATACGAACATAAATCGAAAATCATACAGTAGTAGTGGTATTGGTAGCAGCAGCACCAGTAGTAGTAGTAGTAGCAGCAGCAGCAGCAGCAGTAGTTGTAGTTGTGGTAGTAGTTGCCAACAATGCGATTTTGTTTGCGGCATGCCAGTCGGTGAAGTAGCAGCAGTAGTAGTAGTATTTGTTGTTTGTTTGTAGCATGCAAGGTGATGGATTAGTAGTAGTTGCTGTATCATTATCATTATCATTACTATCATTATCAATGCCATGCCAGGACCCGCGCTTCACTGTGAAGGGGCAGAACCTCACATACCTGGGGCTGCACGCTTTCTCGCGCAGTGAACATAGACGATGATGTCAACAACAGGATCGCCAAAGCCAGCACCGCCTTTGGGAGACTCCGGAAGAATGTCTGGGAGTGGAGATGACTCAGCGCTTCCGCCAAGCTGAAGGTCTACTGTGCAGTGGTCCTTGCCACCCTCCTTTACGCCAGTGAGACCTGGACTGTCCACAGCAGACACATCAAAAAGCTCAACTGCTTCCACCTGAGCTGTCTCCGCAGACTCCTCCACATCAGATGGCAGGACAAAGTCCACGACACGGAAGTCCTGGAACGAGCTGGCCTCTGCAGCGTCTATACCCTTCTGCAGAAAACCCAAGCCAGATGGGCTGGACATTTGGTCAGAATGCCAGAAAGTCGACTGCATAAGCAGTACGGAGAACTGTGTCAGGGCAAGCGCTCAGTTGAAGGACAGAAGAAACGCCACAAAGACTGCCTCAAAGCGTCCTTCAAAGACTTGGGCGTCGACATCAACACGTGGGAGACGCTTGTTCTGGACCATCCAGACTGGCGCAGCAAGATCACCATAGGTACCCGTGCAGCTGAAGCCAGGCGCATCACCGACGCGCATCGAAGGCTTGCTGTGTGCAAGGCCCGAGCAGCATGCACTGCCACGACAGCACACACTCACTTATGTCCCACATGTGGGCGAGCCTTCAAGGCCCGGGTTGGCCTCATCAGTCACCACGGGACCCACAGCCACTGATCTTTCATCTGATTCTTGAAGCCATGGTCATCTTGGAATCCGAAGGACGAACAGTAGTAGTAGTAGTATGACGATGACGATGATGATGATTGTTGTTATTGTTATCGTCATCACCAACACCACCAACATCTTCATCATCATCATCATCATCATCATCACCATCGTCATTCTCCTCCTTGTCATCATCCTCATCCTCATCACCAGATCTTCAAAGACGAATGTATGTTCGTCTCTGTCTCTGTCTGTGTGTGTGTGTTGCCTGCCTGGCCCCCTCTCCCTCCCCCCACGCACACAGCCCGTGGGGCCCCTCAGTGGTCCACATGTACGGTGAGGGCAACAACGGTATGTCGGGCCTGGTGCTGTCCCTGCGCTACTCGCTGGGCTACATGGCCGTCAGTGCCGCCGGCAGTGCCCATCTGCCCTACGCCCGCATCCAGAACAAGCATGGAACCTTCACCCTGCCCACCAGCTCTGCCATACAGGTCGGTGTGTTTTGTGTGTGTGTGTGTGGGAGGGGGGTGGAGTGAGGGGGCGGGGGGAGCGGTAGGGGCTTCGGGGGGGGGGGGGGGGGCACATATGTATAGATACATAGATATATACATACATGCATGCATGTATACATACATACATATAAACATACATACATGCTTACAACACACGTCTGTGCAAACGCGCGCGCACACCAACACAGATAGACACACATGCACGCACACAGACATACACATGCACTCACACATGCATACACACACTCACACAATCACGAACGCGCGCGCAAGCATGCGCACATACACACAAAATACACACACACACACACACACACACACACACACACACACACACACACATGGGTCCTCCTTCTTCTTCGCTCGTGGGCTGCAACTCCGAACGTTCACTCATATGCACAGGAGTGGGCTTTTACGTGTATAACTGTTTTTACGCCGCCATGCAGGCAGCGATACTCCGTTTTCGGGGAGGGGGTGCATGCTGGGTGTGTTCATGTTTCCAAAACCCACAGAACGCTGACATAGATTACATGATATATAACGTGCGTATTTGATCTTTTGCTTGCGTATACACACGAAGGGGGTGCAAGCACAAGCAGGTCTGCATATATGTTGTCCTGGGAGATCGGAAAAATCTCAACCCTTTATCCACAAGGTGCCGTTACCGAGGTTCGAACCCGGGACTAAGAATGAAGCCTTGCGGTACACAGTAATCTACATGTCTTTCAGAAGAGTACATGTCTTTTAAGAAGACATACTGTATTCTGTGTGATACCGGAAAAAATGAGACAGCTGAGTGCCTTTGAGTATACTCACATAATTTTTATGAGTATTTCGTGATCCACAAGATGAAAATCCTTTAAATCGAGAGGCATTGTCTTTTGATTGACTGCAGATAACCAGGCTTACAGACAGACAAGGACAGAGACAGACAGACAGAGAAAGGCAGACAGACAGAAAGACAGATAGAAAAGGAATAGGTTGGTTCTAAGAAAACGACGTCTATCAGAGTGGTCCTCTAGATTTATGCCCGTCTTAACTCTCCATACGAACGGCGAAAGAGACGACGTTAAAACGACCATTCACTATAATTGTATAGCAAGGCTTGGAAATACGTCATTCTTCTCTGTCCCTGTCTCTCTGTCTCTGTCTGTCTGTCTGACTGTCTGTCTCTCTCGTTAAACAAGGTTGTATGCTAAGTCCACAGCTATTTTATCTTTTCATCAATGAATTGGTAGTGGAGTTATCAAAGAAGGGCAGGCATAGAATACAAATGATACCTGGCGCAACAGAATTGTTCTTGATGCTGTTTGCTGATGATGTTGTTCTCTTGTCTGACACACCCATATCAATTACAATATCAATTAAATGCCCTAAGTAAGAAACAGACAGACGACAACTAACAGTAAATCTCGATAAGACCAATATCATAGTTTTTTTTCCGCAATGGAGGCCATCTTTCGACTTATGGAAAATGGTGCTATGGAGATAGGGAAACAAAAGTAATCAACAGATATAAATATTTAGGAAAGTTATTCACAACAAAATTAAGTTTGATGTCTGCGTGGGATAAAGCAAATAGAAAAGGGCTTTACAGCTGATGACATTAAACTTTTCAGTGTTCAGTGCTCTCTCTCTCTCTCTCTCTCTCTGTGTCTCAAACACCTAATTGTCCCAGCGATTATGTGCCCGAAATGGCAAGTATTGCGCGCAGCAGATTAAAGAGCTTTCTTCACTGCATGACCAAACTGTCTGACGATGGTGATTTGAGTTCAGTTGACGTCTTTGAGGTTCGACACACGACCGATAAGTCACAGTGACCCAGGAAACAGAAAGGAGTGGTTTCCCTTGGAACTGGATTTCCTTTGATGGCGTTTCGATTTTATCTTCCACCTTCACCCCCCCACACACCCCTTTTTAGTCTGTCAGGAGAAACGGTCTACCTTTCACTCCCCCCCCCCCCCCCCTCCCCTAATAAATTTTTCATATGTATTTTTTTGGTGCTTTAGAGTAAATAGATCACGAAAAATCATGTTAACATAAAAGATCTTGGGACTCACTGTCCCTTCTGGCTTAATTTTGAAGGGTACCCATCTCAGGTGCCGTGGCTGCTTTTCGTCGCTCCAAAACATTCCATGAGTTTGGTGATCACCTGTGTCTTTGTTATTTGAGCTACGAGAATTTCCTTTATGTTTTTGTTGACAGTAATGCCTTCTGCACGATATGCAATAATCAGAACGACAATATATGCAGTAAGGTGACCGCAGTGAAGCTACGTGTGTACCCACCGTCTGTCACACGTTGCGAACTGTGAATTTTCCAAAATATCTGCACTAAATCGTCTCTCTCGAAAACTTATTAGAAACAAAGTACACCGCATTTTCAAAGAACAGTCTCTTGAGATTCTTTTGAGCTATGCCACATCACCATGGGCCTATTCTGTTGTCCTCTGTCGCCGGGTTATCTCCCTTACCCCCTATTTGGCTACGACGCAAATTTAATTCTTTACAAATTCATATGGATCTTTTTAATGAAAAAATAAAGTTTATGTGCACTTTCCAAGTGAGCACATGTGTGTGTGTGTGTGGGGGGGGGGGGTGGGTGCTATCGGGAAAGCTTTGGAAGAAGCCTCAAACGTGCTCAGCACACAGATCGCAGTAAATCCGACAACGCCATCTGTATTCCATTGACAACTTTGACCAACTGCTGAGTGTAGTCCACGGCCTGAGTTCCGTTCACACAGCACACGGCATCATGCTGCAAGAAGTTGAAGGAACTGACCATGGTGGTACCGCGTGATGCCATCCATTCCAAGAACCGGTGAGCAATCTCTGCATTTGGCACAAGAGGATTTACCAGAGTGCTTCGTAACCCAGCGGAAATGCCCACCTTTTGCAGTTAGGCACTGGACAGTTGATGGAGGTGAAGATGCTCTCAAGAAAGTTCAAAGTTCAAACCTCCAATGGATTCTTCTCCGGAAATACAGCAGCATATCAGATCAGGAAATACCAGCGTGGGCTGGCTTCATTTCACAGTGTGGGCAGAACCCAGCAAAGAAGACAACACTGGACTACTACCCTGTGATCCATGATCCCATCACCAGTACAAGACAGTCCAGGAGTGCTTGAGACTTGCAGAGGAGGCCACGAGAGAGGTTGGACAAGAGTACGTTATCACTACGTTTGATCTTGGGGTTTGTACGAAAGTCTACCCGATCGTCTGGAACCACCCTGACTGGTACAAGAAGCATATCATTCTGATCGGTACATTCTACCGTGCATGTGCTTACCTCAAGATTCTTGGGAAAAAGCTGGATGGTTCTAGGTTCGGAGATATCCTTCTGGAAGCAGACCTGATCTCTTCTGGTTCTCTGCAAGGGGTGCCGTCTGGAAAACATTATGAACGAGCATTGTTCTACCATAAGACAATGCTTGAGAGTCTAGAACGCTCGGTGCTGGAAAAATATCTTGAAATCAGAGATGAAGACACATCATTTCCGACCTTGTCAGAAGAGAGCACGATCAAACTCTAGACAGCCTCTTGTTTCTTCTCAAAAGAGACATTGACTGAGCTTCAGCAAGATGAAGCTATCGCCAATTTCATGGGAGAGTACGAACAGTTCAGAGATAGAGTCAGAGAAAGAGCCTTTGGACCAACTGCACAATTTTGGTTGTCGTACATCGATCATGTATGGCTTGTCCTTGCGCTCCTTGAGGCTGTCAAAATCAACGACTTCCTGCTCTACGCACAAACGATGTCCCAAATGCCAGACCTCTTTTTCAGTTTCGATGGACAAAACTATTCACGCTACCTGACCTTCTTCTCAGTCCTCTTGGCAAACATTGACTTGTCACATCCTGGAGCCAAGGAGATGCTGCAGAGAGGTGCTTTCAGCGTGGCAAGGTCCTTCATTTCTGGCAATCGCTGTGCAGTGGACAAAACCATGGAAGAAACGTTCATGAAGCACGCCAAAAGTCGAGGAGGAGCTGGCGGAGGTGGCGCTGGTCTCACGGGACTGCTGTCCAACCAGGAGGCCTACCACAGATGGGTCAGGACAACCCATGAGAAGTCAAAGTATCTTCATGCAACTCTCAACATGGTTGGCATGGCACAAGGTGATGAGGTTGGCAGTAGACATCGTGACTTGCGTCCTTCTGAGATACTGAAGAGCGAAAGCAACGTCATGAGGACTCAGGATGCAATCAAAAGTTTCATCAACCCTTTCTGTGAGGAAGCCTCGGTCAAACTCATCGCCCTGTCATCTGGAGCATCTGTCCCAGCCAGCATTCAGTATGATGTGTTGAGGGCAGAAAAAAACTGGTAAAGCCATTTCTCCTCACCGAGTAATTTCTTTTGATCTCGTTTAATGTGATCTGACTCTGCCTGGTTAGAGTTTGAGCTTTGTTTGAGAACTGGGTTTTGTTGTTGTTGTTGTATCTTACTTTTAAGAACATAATTTATATGCTGCTGGGTGCATTGACACACACACTTTCTTTTTGCGGCCACACACTTGAAAATGAATTCGCAAAGATGGGGAGGGGAGGGGGGTCAGAGGGGGGAGGTTTAGAAATATTATCTAACAGAATTTTCCGAGGACGACTTTGTCGACGCATACTATTTCCCTCTCTGCAAGTGCAAACTGCGAGAGAAACCTCTAATTTTCACCTCATCAGATAACAACAACTACTACTACTACTACTGCTGATGCTGCAGCAGCAACAACAACACAGACAGACAAGCACACACACACACACACAGAAAAGCACACACACACACACACACACACACACACACACACACACAGTCACACTACACACAAACACACACACACACACACACACACACACACACACACACACACACACACACACACACACACACCACCGCCACTACTACCACCACCATCATCATCATCAATATCAAAACCACACT
>NC_134884.1:16411124-16413624 GCF_041734735.1 Babylonia areolata
ATACGAGTAAGTGAAAGTGTGTGTGTGTGTGTGTGTGTGTGTGTGTGTGTGTGTGTGTGTGTGTGTGTGTGTGTGTGTGTGAAAATTACTGATTTAAGTTTTGTTTAAAAAACAAAACAAAAAAAACAACACATAACAATATAACATATTTCTAATGAAAAACTAACAACAATAACAGCGAACCAACAGGACTATTTAACAAGGAGTTGAAAAGGTCATACATTAGCAATGGACTGCTGAAGATCGTCAACACTGAAGATGATTTCAGTTCAGGGATTTGAGACTTTAACATATCGCAAGTTGGTATATGATCGGTTGTTATGTGAGCACCACAGATGCAAGAAACATTACTGACATATTTTGTCCTAAAACAATTCATTTTCCATCTGCAGATTAGAGAAATGATTTGCCTCTTATGAAAATCATTATGGTAATGTTTTCCCATGAAACCATACATTTTCTTTATGTTCTTATGTAACTCCGAGTTACCGGTGTGTTTTTCTTCAAACTGAAATTTTGACCATTGGACTTTTTCTACCATGGTGTAACATTCCTGTAGTGAAAGCGAAATATTTAAATCTAACTCCGTGGAGCTTCTAGCTCCTTTTTTAGCCAAAATGTCAACTTTTTCATTATAGTAGAAACCGCAATGAGAAGGAATCCAGCAAAAGGTTATGTGGGAGCCTCTTAGTAAGAGTTCGTGAATCAAATGGTTAATTTCAATAATTAGTTCATACCTAACAGTTTCTTTTATAAGTTCAATAGCGTGAAGAACTGATTTAGAATCAACACAAAATAGAATTTGAAATACAGTTTTCGGAAAGGATATCATGAAATTTAACGCCATTAGAATTGCTATGAGTTCAGCTGTGAAGATGGATTTATTCTCTCCCAGTTGAAAAGAGTTTTGAAAGTTAAGGTCAGGAATAACGAAAGCAGCACCAGCTCTATCATTTACAACAGAGCCGTCTGTAAAAATCTTTAGATAAGTAATGTATTTCTCTTCCAAATGGTTTCGTACATGTGATGTAAGTAAATTTATGTTGTCATCTTTGGTCAGATCAGTGTGATCGATATCAAATTGCGCTCTTTGAAGTTCCCATACAGGTGTAGGTGATACTACAGACCTTTTAGCAAAATGTGGGGTTTTATTCACGCCGGAATTTGTTAAAATATTTGACGTGTATGTTCCCAGTGTGGTATGAGAGGATATAGATCTAGCTCTCTTTGGAAAATCGCGGTCGGATTTGAGATTTATTTCCGATTCCAAATCATTTTCGTCCGTTAAACTTCTCAAGACAAATTTGCTACACGCAAGTTCCCTTTGATCCTCTAATGGTAGTACTCCCGCTGCACTGTACGTTTTCTTACTGGAAGCATGGGCTGGTAAGCCAAGTGCCAGTTTATATGCTCTGCAGTCTATGCTTTGAATTTTTTTCAATAAATATTTCGGTGCACTGAAGTATACTTCTTGTGCATATATAAGTTTTGACCGAACAAGTGATGTGCAAAGGTGTAGAAGAATGAGTATGTCCTGGCTATGCGCTATACTATACGATACGATACGATACTATACTATACTATACTATACTATACTATACTATACTATACTATACTATACTATACTATACTCCTCCACTCTCCCCTACTATGCTATGCTATGCTGTGCTTCTCTACCCTACCCTACCCTACACTATACTATACTATACTGTATTACCCTACCCAACCCTACCCTATACTATACTATAGTAGACTATACTATACTGTACTATACACTACTGTACTGTACTACCCTACCTACTATGCTATACTATACTATACTACACTACCCTGCCCTACCCTACCATATATTGTACTATACTATACTATACTGTATTACCCTACCCAACCCTACCCTATACTATACTATAGTATACTGTACTGTACTACCCTACATACTATACTATACTATACTACCCTACCCTACCCTACCCTGTACTATACTATACTATACTATACTATACTGTCCCCCTCCAGGTACGCAGACTGGTTCATGAAGACGGACACGGCCCGTGCTGACAGCGAGAAGAACAAGATGGTGCCACTGTCCCAGAGGATCTCGGAGAAGGTCCACGAGGACATTCTCTACAAGGTCACCTGCAAGGGAACCAACGTCTGGGACGCTGTGCAGAGCGACATTCAGAGGGTAGGGCTGGGTACGGGTGGGGTCGGGTTGGATCGGGTTGGTGATGATGATGATGATGATGATGATGATGATGATGATGATGATGATGATGATGATGATGATATAGATAAATAGCACCTATCCTCGGTCAGAGACCAAGCTCTAATCACTTTACAAACTCGGTATCATTTGCAACAACAGGCTGTCTGCCTAACTGGGTAGATACGACTGGATTCTATCAAATTTCAGGCACGCACACATACACACTCAGACAGACATGTAACATTTTACGTGTTTGGCCGTTTTGTTTATTTTTCCCCGCCATGTAGGCAGCTA